>NC_061111.1:73420678-73536079 GCF_002878395.1 Capsicum annuum
TGTTCTTCTATTTGTCCGTCGGTCTGTCTCTCCATCTATCCATCCATTTATCAGTCCGTCAATCCATCCATCGGTCCATTCATCCATCCATCCATCGGTCCGTCCATCCATCCATCCATCGGTCCATCCATCCATTCATCCATCCATCCATCTGTCTATCCATCCATTCATCCATCCATCCATCTGTCTATCCATCCATCCATCTATCGGTCTATCTATTCATCTATCCATCCATCGGTCTTTCCATCCATCCATCCATTCGTCTGTCCATCCATCCATCGGTCTGTCCATCCATCCATTCATCGGTTTGTCCATCTATCAATCCATCCATCTATATATCTATTTGTCTATCTATCTATCTGTCTATCTATCTATCTATCAATCTATCTATCTATCTGTCTGTCTATCTGTCTGTCTATCTATCTATCTATCTATCTGTCTATCTATCTGTGTGTCTGTCTATCTGTCTGTCTATCTGTCTGTCTGTCAGTTTGTCCGTCTATCCGTCCATCTGTCTGTCCGTCCGTCTGTCTGTCCATTTGTCCGTCCGTCTATCTGTCTGTTTGTCTGTTCTTCTATTTGTCCGTCGGTCTGTCTCTCCATCTATCCATCCATCCATCCATCCATCTCTCTATCTATCCGTGTATCTATCCGTCTGTCTATCCGTCTATCTATCCATTTATCTATCCATTTGTCTATCTATCTATCTGCCTATCTGTCTATCTATCTATCTATCTATCTATCCATCTATCTATCTATCCGTCTGTCTTTCTGTTTATCTATCCATCTGTCCGTCCGTTCGTTCGTCCATCCATCCGTCCGTCCGTCCATCCGTCCATTCATCCGTCCATCCATCTGTCCGTCCGTCCGTTTGTCCGTCCATCTATCCTTCCATTCGTTTGTCCATTCTTCCATCGATTGATCCGTCCATCCGTCCATCCATCCATCCATCCATCTATCTTATTCTAAGTTTTAAACTAAAGCAAGACAAGATGTCAAGAGTCAAGTGATGAAAATAGTCACGTGGCAGTTTTTAAACAACACTTAATAATGTTGTAATAAAAAATTTTTAGTTAAAAAATATTAGCAAGTTTAAAACTTTCAGCAAGCAGAAACTTTCAGCAAGTTTAAAATTAATCCTAAGTTTAAAAAATATATAGTAACTTTAAAATAAAGATGCAGTAAATACTGTAAATTTTAAAAAAGAAACGTACTTTAGAAAAAAGACTCAATAAATACAGTAAATTTAAAAAAAGAAATGTGGGTCATATCTTTCAGCAAGTTTCAAACTACTTTTTAACCCAAATAATCCTCAACTAAAAAGATATTTTGAATAGATAACAATTTAATTTTTTACTGATTATAACTACCGCAATAGTTTTAGAGTTTTAATTTTATCTCAACTCTTAGTGATTATTATGACTTGATTTGAATTTTAATTTAAATTTAAAAGTGTTATCCCAACTCTTTACCACCATTTCTCTGTAATTTAAAAACTACAACATTACTATAAATACATATCGATGTATTTAAAATTCATCATCAGAAAAAAAAACATTGTTCAATATCTATCAAAGAAAATGCCTACTAAAATCAACTCTATACGTGAGATATCGAACACTAAGATGCAATGAAATTTGAAGGTTCGTATAGTGCTTTTGTGGCAGATTTCAGATCATGAAAATCTCAACAAGATAATATCATTAGAAATGCTTTTGTTGGATAACAAGGTATACATACTTCATTGTCTAGTTTTTACATCACTACTTATATTTTCCTGCTTTTAATAATGTCAATTATGGATTATTTGTTTATAGGGTGATCGTATTCAGACATCCGTTGGAACCTTCGTTATCCCCAAGTTTAAACCAAAAATAAAAGAGCTTGAGTTGTATTCTTTGAAAAATTTCATTATAGTACCAAACTAGTCAAAAGTCAAGACCAACGATCACAAAATGAAATTGATGTTCACTCATAGAACAAGCACACAACAAACAGTTGATCCATGCTTTGGTCAGACTTTGTTTAAACTTCGTCCGTTCGAGCATTTTATAAATCAAGTCGATATTGATGAGACTAAGCTTTTTGGTAATTATTCTTTACACAAACTCTTTAATTTGAATGTTTCACCAATTATGTCATACTAAGTATCATTTTTTTCAATTTTGATAGATATCGCAGGAGAGATTGTTGCTTATGGTCCTGTTTAATAATACAAACAAGGTGATTATGAATGTAGAACTCCAAGATTATGAGTAAGATGACATACATGATTATAATCATTGATATATTTTAAGTTTTCCCATTTTATATATGATTGAATTGTGCATTTTTATGAAGGAATAACATGATTGAAGCTATTCTCCGGGAGAAATTCATTGAACAAATTCACCCACACTTGTATGTAACTACTGATAAGCTTGTCATTGTAGTTCTGCAACTCATACAGGCTCAAATATTTAAAGGTTTTCAACTAATCATGTACATTTAAAATTTTTATTTAATGTGTATATCTACCCGAATTTACTTACATATATCTTCATAAATGTAGGAAAATTCTCTGTATGTAATTTTTGGACTGCTTTAAAACTATGGATTAATCCCGAACTGCTTGAAGTTGATGATTTTGTTTTTGGGTTTATCTATACTCCTACATCCTTCATTTATGTTTTTTTAACAAGCTATAGAATTTGTTATATGATAGATATTTAAACAAACTTCAATACATGTGGAATGAAAGATGTGTGTGGTGATAAATATGAGAGGATTAATCAACTTTTCTATCAACATAGCTATTCTATTTTGGATGAGTTGTCTTCTGGAGTGGTTAAAGTTAAAACTATCAAGCAGTTAATTTAGTGCATGAATGTGAGTAACATTATTTCGTATAATTTCAATATTAAATCATAGTGTAACAGGTGAATATTTTTTTAACTGTCCTATTTTAATAAATATAGGAAGGGAGCTTCTATGTTGTTGCCACCATATTACATACAGATCTTGATAAAAAAAATGGTCATACTTGAGATGCAAGAATTGTAGTAGGAAGATTGATGAACTTGGCAATAAATTTTACTGCAAAACGTGAGAAAGCCTTGAGAGTTCTGAAATTCACAGGTTTTTTTTTATTCTCATTTTTTCTTCTTTTTTTGTCATTTCTTTCTTTTCACTTTTTTTCCTCTCTTCTATCTCTAGCTTTTTTTTTTCTTCCTTTTTTGGTGTTTTCCTTTTTGGGTTTATTTTTGTGTTTTTTTTTGCTTTCTGATTTTTTTTGTTTTATTTTATATTTTTTGTATTTTTGAAAAATATGACTACGTCGAGCATAAGTCATGAATGATAATGAAAATACCACAATCACTTATTGTATTTGTATTGACATCAGCATTTATATTTTTGTATTTGTTTAAATAATTTTATTTGCATTTGTATTTTATAATTCACGTTTGTGTTTGTATTTAAATTTAATAGTTTGCATTTGTAATTATACTAGTTTAAGTGTACGCGCTTCGCGCATGTATCTCACTTTAATGAGTTCAGACGTTACTCTAAATAGGATATTTGTTTAAACAATAAACATGAATACAGTAATTAAATTCAATAGCTTTTGCATATGTGAAGAAGGAGAATTTATTTATTAAACCTAACCTTACCAAAACTATTTCTGAAAGCTGATCGACATTGATCTACCACCGATAAATTGTAATAAAATAATATAATGATAGAGACATCGAAACAATACAATTAAATCTAATCTTTACACACAAATTTTCTCAAAGCCTTCTGACACTCATCTACCACCTATAAACTATAACAAAATAATACGACTATAGCGATATCAAAATAATACAGCTAAACCTAGCCTTTACATTAAAAAATTCTCAAAGCAGAGATATTAAAACAATACAATTAAACCTGACCTTTACCTAAAAAAATTCCTCAAAGTCTATCAATATTTATCTACCACTTGTAAATTACAACAAAATAATACCATAAAAGAGATATCAAAACAATACAATTAAACTTAAAGTTTACACAGAAAAATTTCTCAAAGTCGATCGGCATTCATCTATGAACTATAAACTACCACAAAATAATAAACTAATAGAGATAGTAAGACAATACAATTAAACTTAACATTTACCTAAAAAAATTCCTCAAAGTCGACCGACATTCATCTACCATCTGTAAATTAAAATAAAACAATAAGATAATAAAGATATCAAAACAATACGATTAAACCTAACCTTTACACAAGAAATTCTTCAAAGACAATCGACACTCATCTACGACCTGTAAACTAAAACAAAATAATACAATAGTGATCACAAAACTTTGATTTTGATGAAAATAATTCTCGTCTGAGAGAAAACTTTGACCCTAAAGAATGACTTGAATGAAAACAAAGAAGATACATATACACTTACACGTTGAATTCTATTATGTTAACAGGAACAGTGAAGAAGTTGAGGGTTAGAAAGTCAAGCATCCATCAATCTAAACCTGCAACCGAATGAAGTTAGATGCGTATCAATCATATTTTTTCAATAGGCAAGAAAAATTAACCTTAATTGATCAAAGTATAACCGTAAAATTTAAAAATTGAGAGAGCATCAAATTGACAAAATACTCCATAAAAGCATACATAATTTAATGAATATAAATATTAACGTGACATACTTACAACAATGTCAAGATGCATATAATAAAGCATCAACCTCAACTTCCATGACAAAGCAAAAACAAAAGAACATACATAAATGTGAAATAGACCATACAAATATTGAGAATTATATTAATTAACTTGAAAAAAAAAGTAATACAGATGCAAATTGAAACCAAATCCCATTTGTCCATGGACGAATTTATCTTTACCATATGTAACAATTCATAGAATAAGTTCATAAGGAAAAAAAGAAAGAAGACCGATTTATAAATTCAAGAGGTATATATCTTATTACTTATATTTATAGAAGTATTTTTTAATAGAGTCCTATTTTAGGAGTATTTTTCTAGTTGAACAGTAGAAAGAAAAATATTAATTAATTTTTAGAAGTCCCATTTATTTTAGGAGTTTTATTTAATATAATAAAAATAATTAAATAATAAATTGAAGAAAATAGCAAAAAGACAGTTTTGTCTAAAGAAGAGTCTTTTAATGAAGGGCAAAAAGTTTAAGTCACTTTTCTAAGAGTCTTCACACTTTTAATATATTACAGATTATAGATATAGATTTTATAGTTCGATTTGTATTTGTATTTTATAGTTCACACAATTATTTATATTTTATATAATTCATAGTTGTATTTTAAAGAATTGTGTTGCATTTGTAGTATATAAGATTTGTATTTTGTAGTGTCATCTTGTTTGTATTTATATTCTATTTTTGTTGATGCACTTATATTTTTAAAGAATTATCTTATATTGGTATTTGTAAGTTGGCCGCATATTGTATTTTTATTTGTTATTTCATTTGTTTGTACTTGAATTCATAGTTGACAACATCATTTGTATTTTTAAATACTTGAAAAAGAGTTGTTATTTTTCTTTCTATGAACATTTGTATTTATAGTCATTGATATAAATTGAACAATACAAATATAAATGATAAATTATATAGATCAAATATTAAATTATACAAATACAAATGTTACATTTGTATCAAATGATACATGTTTATACAACTTAAACTATACAAATACAAATAATACTTGTTTACATACAAATAATAAATTTGACATACAAATACTTATGATACATCTGTATTGACAGATACGTTGCATATTTGTATATTTTAGACTCAAGCAAATATAATTAATTCATATAATTTTTTGTATATAAATACTAATGATAAATTATACATATTCACGTTTAAACTATTCTAATATAAATAATAATTTATTTAAAATATATAGTGTGATATAAGTAAATATAGAATATAAGATATATATAATATAAAATACAACAACTATAAAAAAATAAGAGGAAAACAATACAAAAAATAAAAAAAATGATAAAAAATAAAAAGCAAAATAAGAACAACAGAAAAAGAAATATAAAAAAGTCTGCAAAAGAAAAAAATAAAACAAAAAAAGGAGAAAGGAAAAAGGAAAATATAATAAAATGAGAAGGTGAAAAAAAAACGAAAATGAGAAAAAAAAAAACAAAAAAATGGAAAAGACAAAAGGAAAAGGAAAAGAAAAAGGAAAAAGAAAGAAAGAAAAAACAAAAAAGGAAAGAAAGAAAGAGAAAGGTATCATGAGGTACTAAACCAGTCTTTTAATGAGACATTTCTTAATATATCATCGTAATATATCCATATGCTAGTATGGTATCATTCTTCAACAAGACATTCTGAAATCCTCGATGATACTATCACAGTATATCGATATACTGTGATGGTATCATGCGAAAATTGAAGGAAAGATGTCTTTTAAGTCTTGAATGAAAAATTGGTGACATTGACCAACTTAAAGGGCCAAACATCATTTGAAAACTTTATTAAGTTAATTGTGGACTTGATTAATATTTTCAAAACTTTCTAATCTTTTCAAAAGACAAATCAACCCAACCCACACCCTCCTTCAATCCAAATCAACCGTCTCTCTCCTCTCTCTCTCGACAGCTTCTCTCAACTCTCTCCCAACAAGATGTTCTGCAAAATTTCTCTCTTCAATCCCTGGTGACTTCAACCTCCGATGATAAATAGTCGGGCGAGTTCCATTTCGACTTTCAATCGTCAATCGACGTGAAGACTTCTCCGGCGATAACAACTTCGAGTTCTTAGTTGTTCTATTTCTTTTTTCATAGGTAAAAAATTATGAAGAAACAGAAGAACTTGATCCAACTACTCTTCTAGTATTGGTTGATAATTTTATTATTTTTTGCTTAAATTTGAAATGTGAACTAAATAAAACCCTAATTTCTGACATTTCTTCTTCTTATTGTCGAACTATTGATTTAGATTTGTTGGTGATTTTTATTCACCGTTGATATTCTTAGTGTATGTGTATGATGTGTTGGGGTTGCTGGGTTGATTTGTTATTTGTCTTGGTAAAAATGGTGTTATAATAGATGCAACAGATGAACTATCTAACATATCATTCATATGTTGCGACAGAAGACTCTACTATTTTGAAGAAATCTAAACAATATTGATCCAATAGATAACTCATTTTGTAACAGATGAGTGATATATTTCAATAGATTAGTGATCTATTTTATTATTTCCAATGGATTACTTATTCATTGCAACAGGTTGGTTATATCCTGCAACATATAATATGCCAAGTGCAATAGATTAGTGATCTGTTTTACTATTTTCAATAGATTACTCATCTGTTGCAACAGGTTGGTTATATGTTGCAACAGATAACCTTCCAGGTGCAACAAATCAATGATCTATTTTACTATTTCTAACAGATCACTTATCTATTGCAACAAGTTGGTTATATATTACAATAAATAAACTACCTGGTGCAACAAATTAGTGATCTATTTTTACTCATTCATTGCAACAGGTTGTTTCAAGTTGCATAAGATAAACTGCCTAGTGCAACAAATTAGTAATCTGTTTTTACTATTTTCAGTGGATTACTCATCTGTTGCAACAGGTTGGTTATAAGTTGCAACAGATAACCTTTCACGTGCAATAGATGAGTGATCTATTTTTACTGTTTCTAATGAATTAATCATCCATTACAACAGGTTAATTATATGTTACAATAGATAAACTACCAGGTGCAATTGATTAGTGATCTATTTTTATGGTTTCCAACAGTTTAATCATCTGTTACAATAGGTTGGTTATATGTTGCATAAGATAAACTACCTGGTGCAATAGATTAGTGATTTATTTTTATTGTTTCCAATAGTTTACTCATTCATTACAAAAGTCGGCTATAATTACAACAGATAAAATACCTGGTGCAACATATGTTTGGTCTGTTGGAACTGTCATTTTACTATTGTGCATGTTAGATTTACTTTTATCCTTTTTTAATGATGCATTAATCAATTATAATCTATTTTATGTTCCTGTTAATTTAAGATAATATGGCTCCCAAAAGAAAAAAACCGAATCAAGTTCAAGTAAAAGAACAAGTGAAGCAGGTCGGCTATATCCACCACTTTATAAACTTGCTTTACAAGCATTATCTCAATCACGAACAGAAGATATTGAACATGGGGAGGAGAAATATTTCAAAAGAGATAATCCAAATGCTAATAGCCCTTCCGCTGAAGAGTTGGTCAAAACCTTCAGCATTGATCGTTATCCTATGAGAATGCAGTGCGATGGTGCCACAGATTTAATGGGTGATTTTATGGTTAAGTCAGCCATGTGAAAATATTTTGACGCCTTCAGAAAAATACTTTTGAGAATAAAAGTTGGATTCTTATTTCAGGGAAAGCTACTTTGGACAATATCTTGATTTGATGAAGGACAACAATGCTCCTTTTCAGATGAAAATGGCATACGATCTTCTCAAGCGTAGGCTTATGTATGAAAACAAAAATAAGATGGATGAGGTATGAATAAATTATTGTGGCATGCCTGTTTATTTTGGTTGGAAGGAGTTTGCCATAGTTACTGGACTAAAATTTTATCCTCCTTCTCAAGTTATACCTACTCTGACCCAAAAATGCACCCCGCACACCCAAAAAAGGAAAAGGCAAGTCGAGTGATCGTAATGACCTGATGTCCATTATTGGTCCAAGCTTTAAAAACAAAAACTTGATAGAAGCATTGAAAGATAAAGGACTTTCAAAGAAGCACAAGCAATTATTGTGCTTGGTTTGGTTTGTACCTAATATTCTTTAGGCGAGAGCGTTAACAACAACAAAAGCCTCAGTTTAATAAATCTCTCCAAGGATCTTGAGTCATTTAACAACTATCCTTGGGGTTATGAAAGCTTCAAAATGATGGTCAAATATTTGTTGACTCTGTTAACGCCAAAGACAGTCAACTTATATGGATTTCCATGGGCTTTCATGGTAAATATTTCTTTTATTATGATATGATTTATTTTTTTTCAATAATGCCTTCGATTTATTGGCTTTATGTTATAGGCTTGGGCATTTGAAGCCATTCCTTATTTGAGATAACAAGTGAACTACTAGGAAGAAGTTTCCTGTCCAAGAATCCTGAGATAGTTGTCGGCCAAACCTGATACAAATGCAAAATTTCTTGATCTTTTCAATTCCTCTAAGGAAGAAGTAAGTCTAATTCTAATCAAGTTTTTATTTTAATTAATAATTATTTTAAATGATTCATCATCATTCTAATAAATGTACTGATTTATTTTAGATTATCTATGCGTGGCTTGTTCCGACCAACCAAGAGTTCAGATGCTATTTTTTCTTACTTAATGGTCTGTGCAAACTTTATCGGACCCTAAGATTGTTGATGGAGTAAAAATAAAATTATTTAGAGAAACAACCATCACAAGAAAAATAATTTTGGGGGGTTGGCTTGTTGTTGTTGATGATGGTAGTGGTAGTGGTGCTTCTGTTGGGGTTAATGATGCTCCTCTTATAGTTTTTGAAACAACAAGCCATTATGATTATGATCATACTGGTTATACAGATTCTTCTCCAGATTTTGCCACATCTAGCAAATGTTTTTCATGCAAATATCAAGACTGCAAGGTGAAACATGATGGAGTGATTAATGCTATTAATGCACTTACTTCTTCTGTAAAGAAAATGATATCTAAGAGGGGTGTCATTCCATCAAAGAGGATTTCATATCCATATACTCCACTAGAGATCAAGGTGGCTAAGAGGAGAAGGAAAGATATTTCCAAGGCATCATCAAGTATCAAAAAAAGCAAAATTACAACACCTCTATCTTTGTCTTACACCGTTGTTCAGTATGCAAGGGACACATGAGAGCAACATGAGCTGAAGAAGGTGAATGTACATCACCTGTTCCAATAAATAAATAGACACTTATCTGTTTCAATAGGTGACACATCTGCTAAAAATTATCAAACAGATATATACATCTGTTGCAACTGTTGTCTAACATGTTACATCAGATGTATTATCTGTTGTAACAGATAAGTCTTATGTTGCAATAGATGGGTCATCTATTCAAAATTATCATTCTGCTCTGATTTACCTATTTGAATTTATCCCAACAGATGATCCATCTTTTGCAACATAAGACTCATCTATTGTAATAGATGGACAATATGTTGTATATCTGTAACTAGCATTAACAATTCTGGCTTTCCAGGTGGATGTCACAGTAGAAGCTACTGCTGAAGAGCATAATATCATAGTTGATAATCCATCAACTTCTTCCAAAAAAAAAAAAAGTGGAGTCTGTCAGTTTGGGAGAACGAAAGAATTATCTATTTGAAAGGATCAACATCTCGGACGAGCTTCCAAAAAAACGAACACAGTTGATCAACGACTATTCAGAATGGATTGTCGATGGGCTATTAAAGCATCATGCCAGCAAGTACATAAATTAATTTAAAATATATTGATTTATACGATATTTGTTGTAAGAACATGACATTAACAAATATAAATCATCATGTAGAAATTAAAATGACGAACACTACAAAGTGAGTGAATTGAATCTTTGTTTTGATATGTTCGACTTTGTTGTTGCACATTCCAAAATGAAGAATTGGTTCTATTTGATGTCACAGCCCCAAACTTGCTGGAATGATGAGGTTTAAATGCCATACATATTACTATTAATTAATACTTTATTTAATTGCATCTGCGTATTAATTTTTCATCATGTAATTCAAAATGTTTGATAATATGTGCAACACATTGATGTCATTTTTTACTACCTCCAAAAGAAGGCCAAGTTACAAACACAAAAATAATACAAATAGATGACAAGCAATTATTTGTACAAAGTTTACATCAATAATGCCTACGATAGGTATTATCAACAACAACTGAAAGTTTCCCGAAATAAGGAATGCTTAATCAACATCATCAAAGGTTTTAACACTCCAGTTGGCTTACCTTGGCATTTGGTCGATGAAGTGTACATCCCAATCAATTGTGGTGATGAATTCCATTGGGTGTTGGCTGTCGTCTTTCTAAAAGAGAGGCGCATTCGAGTTTATGACTCAATGTTGCGAAGAAGACATTCCGAACCATCATCTGAGATACAAATATTGGCCAAAATATTGCCTACTTACCTTGATATGAGTGGCTTTTTGGACCAAAAGGTTCATACTAATTGGTTGATGATTGAAGCATATCGGGATAAAATGCGTAATCCATTTGATGTATAATATGTTGAAGAAATTGCTCAACAATCCATTGGTAGCCTATAAGTATAAGTGTCATGATTTAGTTTTATTTCATAAATTTTGTAACGCTTGCATGAACTGCAAGATATCGATTATCTGTTTTTTTAAAATGCAGGAATTGTGGTCTTTTTGTTGCCGCCTATGCCGAGTATTTGAGCGATGGATTACAAGTACTAAATGATGACTTGATGCCGGATTACTAAGCAAAAGATATTCTTCTCTTATATGGAAATACGGAGAAGCGAAAGCTCAAAAGCCGTATGCAAGCGACATTAACGATCCACGACGACCAAAGCCGAATTCCGTAGCACCAGATATAGAACAACATGTCCATATTGAGTAGATCTTTATAGATTGAGTCTGTCAATGTAATAACCTATCTTCCTTGGTTTAACTTGTTTATTTATTTGTAGAGTAGATCATTTGTACCCATAATGATTTTTTTACATTTCATTTATTTGTTAAGTTATTTTATGTAATTCCCAAAGGGTTCGATTTATTTTATGTTTTCTATGAATATAATTTAATATTTAGTTTTGAACATGTTAATTGAAATGGAATACTAGATTCAAATATCACAACAGATAATGCGTCTGCTGTAACAGACGACATATATTATCAAATAGATTTAGACATACGTTGAAATATGTAGGTCATCTACTGGAAATTATATAATAGGTCTTCCTACTTTTTAGATTTGCTCCAACAGATTACCTATCGTTGCAATAGATAGATTATATATTGCAACAGATCGTATATTTGTTGCTACAGACTGACTGGGAACATCTGCATAATGCAGATGACTATCCTATTCCAATGGATAATCAATCTATCACAACAGGTACTATATTTTTTATAATAAATATACAATCTGTTACATCATAAAAATTTAACTTTTGCTCGACATAAAAATTATTGCCACTATATGTAAAGTGAAGTGGCTTGAAAAAAAAAATAATTATCGTGTTCGTCTCTGACTTTGTGCATATTCTTCTTTATACATGAGCTCCAACCATTTAGTTAGGTTATTTGTTGAAAATTATATAATAGGTCTTTCTACATTTTTTAGTTTTTCCAACAGATTACCTATCAGTTGCAACAGATAGATTATACAATAGATTGTATATCCGTTGCGATAGACAGACTGGGAAACATCTGCATAATGCAATAGATGACCAACTTTTTCCAACAGATAATCAATCTATCACAACAGGTATTATATTTGTTACAATAGATATAAAATCTGTTGCATTATAAAATTCAACTTTCGTCAGACATAAAAATTATTGCCACTACATGTAAAGTGAAATGACTTGAAATACAAAATTGTTATCATATTTGTTTATGTCTTTGTACATATTCCATATTCTTCTTTATACACGGAATCCAACCATTTAGTTAGTACACCATAAGCCCAAATCTCTTGCATCTTTCCCACAACAACATCGTACATATAGGTCATTTATGTGCCGGTCAGAAAACAATCGATGTATGCAACGAGTATGACCCACACGCTGCACCGGTTATATTTCGTTGGAGATGGATGTTCTTATTTCAACCTTCAAAATCCCATGATTCCTTCCTCAAGACTTCCACCGATAAATAATCCATCAACTTACTCTGCGTCAATAACTTGGGGAAGAACTTCAAGAGTGGCTTCACATGGGTTAAAAATATGTCCTCATTGAAGACAGGTAAGTTGCACTCATAAACCTTAATCTTTCCTTTGTAGAGTAGTATCTCAACAGTGAGAAAATATTTGACTTCCACATTCATGACTGCAAGGATTCTCTTTGCCTTGGTCCAGCTCTTGCCGTATGGATATGACCTCTTCTCTCTAACATATTTAATCATGTCTTCATCCTATTGGAACATAGAAAGTAACTTATCAAATCTTCGGACATTGGGACCAGCCTGCCTACGGAGATCATCATACCTACTTTTGAAATTATTGTAGAAGTTGAGGTCCATTATCCTATCGGCAGCATCATAAGCATCCGGGTACGCTAGTTGCCTATCCCTCATGAGGTGGAGAATTTCATCAACATACTGTGGTAAAAAAAGACAATTTTAAAATAGGTTAGTAATTGTAAAGAAGAAAAATATAGTGGAAAAATTGTGTTGCAGAAGGTTCTTTGAATTAGTTCACAGATTACCCAACTAACACAACTTATGCAACAAATGTGTATTATGTTACAACAGCAAACCCAGCTATTGCAAGAGATTACACATCTGTTGTGTAGCTTCTAGGTTAGAAAAAGTAAACTTACATTGTCAACGTACCACTCATGCATATTTGTCATACTCATGAAGTCTTGGGCGTCAAAGGAATGCATGGTGTATTCTTCTGGAGGTTTCGTCTTGTCAATCATGATTTTTTCAGTTCCCCCTTCTCCTCGTCGTCAAGTGCCTCTTATATGTCTACCTTCTTCAGCAACCCCTGAACTTCAATAACTCTTAGAGTGGGAGGAGTTGCAATTTTACTATTTTCAAAATGGAGAGTATTTGTCGAATGTTTCTTGTCTTCCTCCAAACTACCACTTTAGGAGTGTATGTGTCACGACTAAAAAATGAGGGTCATAATGGCACTTGTCGCGGTGTACCTTGATAAGTAAGACTATCACCTAAACTGATACGAATAGAGAAAAAGACCAAAATAGCCCAAGGTAAGGCTTCTAGAATAAAGCTGAACCATATAAATAATCATAACAATGCGGAAAGAACTTATCCAAAATGTCAATCGTGCTCAAAACCAGGTGTCAATAGTGTAAGAACTACTAATACAATGCAAGAGTCAAATACATCGGAAAAACAACCACAAAGGAATAATAACTGTCTCTGAATACTAATAAAGACATTACTAGTATAGAAAGATAGGTGAACTTTGGACGCATGAATGTCCAACCGCTACCTTGGAAGCTCCAATAATCGCCCGAATCAAGTAAACTGAGGCACACTCGAGCTAGGACCTGCACCGAAAGGGCGCAGTAGGCATGAGTACAGTCCACTTGTACTCAGTAGGTATCATAGGCCGACCAAGCAAAGTAGTAAATAAAGCATACAAAATATACACTAAGGGCACGTCACCTACAATCAGAAACTGTCCCACAATGGTAGTCCACACCGCTTGCAGTAACAGTTCTAATATATCTCACATATATTACAACAACACACCAAGGTATTGAATACAAGTATAAATTAAGTCATATATAAATAGAACAAGAGAGAACATGTAGATACAAGATCATCAAATATAAGTAAACAAAGGTAAGACAAATACATATATGACAAGTCAATAAGGCAACACAACACAACATAAACACAATAAAGTAAGTGCAATGTATATGATGATGATGATGATGATGATGATGCACGAGGTCGTCGCACAACCTCCGGGATCGTCGTACAATCCCTGTATACACCTACGGAGCTAAAGCTTCCCAACATAGAACCTATGGGGGGTTCATCAACCTATATACAATCCACATATCTCATATCTTCTTTCTGGTATATCCCTCAAAAAGGGTTTTATAAGGTGTTACAATATTTTCTTAAAAAGGTGTTGCCAGTGTTTCTCAGATGCTCCAACAGTGGTACCAATGTTTCATGAATGAGTATGATATCAAGATGTAATGCTCATAACCAATCACAATGAGAATTTCCACAACCAATTATATGATATATTTCCACACCCAACCACAATGATACATTCCCACAACCACATGAGCCAATATCCACTTATTATTTTCATTTCATCCATGAATTTTCACAGGTCTCATATGCCAATAAAGTATGAATATAATCACAATACACCAATGGTACCATATTAAACAACACTATACAATTATTCACACGTATTTAAAGCTATCACTATCACATAGGACCCCACACGATCAAATATATCACATAATATCTCAATTTTGATAATTACATCACATATAGGCCCCCCCACACGGGCACAATACATAGATAGCCATTTTTCATGATTAGTTCCCACCCTTAATGTGCATTTTGTACCATCATTTACTACCCAGCCCACTCTGAAGAATTAAGCCATAACCTACCTCAAAAGCCGAAACCCGTCTGCTACACTTGAACCTGCGACCTTACTTTTCACGAATAATTCCAAACTCCACTAAAAATATCAAATATGAAAGCTACGCGTCAAGACAAAATCAAGGACACCCATATTGACTACTTTTGATTCGGGGTCAAAACGGACCCCCAAAATGGATTTTTGAAAAAGAAAGGAAAATTTGAAACTTTATCTTAAAAACATGTTTTCCATATTTTTAGGAACCTACAGCTGAAAATCTAAGTTAAATCGAGTTAAAAACAGAGTTCAAATAGACAAAAAAAAACTATTTTTGAGTTTTACCAGGTAAAATCTTTGAAATTCGGGTTAAAATCAAGAACAAGAGTTGTTTTAAAAGTTAAATTGATGAAAAACTAGTAATTATAAGATAAAAATATTATTCAAGTGAAAATGAGTGAAATTTGGATTTAAAATCATGCCCTAAGATTTTTGAAATTTTGAAAAATTAATGAAGAAATTACTAAGAAAAGGGTGAATTCTTACCTTAAATCCGTAATATAAACAAGAAATAGGTATTAATCTAGCTTTCCAAGCTCCCACAAACTTCACTTTTAAGCTTTCAAAATATTTAGGGTTTAACTCTCAAGAGGCAAGATAAAAAATGAAGAAAATAAGCCAAAAAGGGTGAAAAATCTTCTATATATTGCAGAATTTTCTGCAATAACTGGTGCTGTCTTTTTTTCTAAGTCGAAATGGACTTCGACGGGGTGCCCGGGGTTTGTTCAGAGTCTGATTTATGCAAACGAACTATGCAACCACACTAAATTTGACGTTCCAAACGCGATACCGCTACCAGATTTTTCAGAAAAATTCGTTTTCACAAAATTGACCCCCGAAACCCGAAATTACAATTTTTCAAATCGAGGGTCGAAATTAGATTTAAAAGCTGTGAAATCATACCAAACATGATAACACACTAAAATTGGCATTCCGGATCTGCTAGCGAAGTCGGATTTTCCATCCGAGGTTGTTTCGATCAAATGTGGGTCCCACACTCATATTTCTAATTTTCCAACTTTCCGATCAATAGGTCAAAATGAGCTCGGGTGCACCGGGACTTGGACCAAAGGTCTACCTAGACTAAAATTGATATTTCGAAGCTGCTGGCACAGTTCGTTTGGTGATCCATAGCACGGATCAAAATATATCCACATTAGTCTAAAATAAAGCTCTCGAAGCCGTAAAAAACCACAATATAACATAAATGATACCAAAATGCATCAAAAATCATGTCAACCACTCCCACACCCCAAAAATATCATAATGCAACTACGGGGAGGGGAAAAATATTCAAATCACAAATTTCACATATTTCATTAAATTTTCAAGTCGTTACATCATCCACCACTAAAAATCTAGTTCGGCCTCGAACTAAGGCAAAAGAAATACCTGAATCAACAAAGAGCTGGGGATAAGGACTACACATATCAGACTCGACCTCTCAAGTAGCTTCATCTACAGGTCGATGTCGCCATTGGACCTTAATCACAGGGATCACTCTAGAGCACAACCGCCTAATATCCCTAGCCAAAAATCAAAACTGGCTCCTCAACAAAGGACAACCACTCATCTAACTGAACTAACTCTCAACGAATGACATGAGACTCATGAAGAATATAACAATGAAGCATAGAAACATGAAAAACTGGATGAACAGCTGATAGATCAGGGGGCAAAGACAACTCATAAGCCACATCACCAACAGTCCGAAGAATCTCAAATGGACCAATATACCAGGGGCTAAGCTTGCCCCTCTTCCCAAACCTCATCACACCCTTCATGGGTGAAACTCGAAGGGAAAACACGATCACCAACACCAAATCTCAAATCATGAAGTCTACGATTAGCCTAACACTTCTGCCTACTCTGAGTCGCTCTAAGTCTATTCTGAATGATCCTGACCCTATCCAAAGACTCACGAAGTTAGTCCATACCTCGAAGTCTCACCTTAGAAACATCAAACAAAGCTACTGGGGAGCGACAACGCCTACCATACAATGCCTCAAAAGGAGCTATATCAATACTGGAATGGTAGCTATTACTATATGCAAACTCTGCTAAAGCTAAATGCTGCTCCTACTGGCCACCAAAATCCATCACGTATGCGCAAAGCATATCCTCCAAAACCTATATAGTCTGCTCTGTCTGACCACTAATCTGGAGGTAAAATGCTATGCTAAGATCAACCTGAGTACCTTTTATCCTGAAAAGTCTTCTAAGAGTAAGATGTGAACACAGGACCTCGATCTGAAATAATGGACACTGGCACACCATACAGATGGACAATCTCACTAATATAGATATGAGCCAACCTATTAGCACTGAATAAGACTTGAACTAAAATAAAATAAGTTGACTTGGTCAATCGATCCACGATGACCCAAACACTGTCAGAACCATGAGATGTAAGAGGCAATCCGGCAACGAAGTCCATAGTGATCCATTCCCATTTCCACTCGAGAATGGGTAACCTCTAAAGCAAACGACCAGGTCTCATATGCTCGGCCTTCACCTGCTGACATTATAGGCAACGAGCCACAAAATTTGCTATATCTCACCGCATACCGCTCTATCAGTAGTGATGTCTCAAATAACGATACATTTTAGTCACACCTGGATGGATAGAATAACTGGAACAATGGGCCTCCTCCAAGATCAACCTAATCCAGTCACCGACTTTCGGCACACAAACTCGGCCTCCAATATGCAAAACTTCATCTGAATCAAGTGAGGCTTCCTTAGCCTCTCCACTCAATGCCTTGTCTCAAATCAACCTTAATCCAACATTATTAAACTGATAAGCTCGAATCTTCTTCATCAAAGAAGATCTAGCCTCCACAAATGACAAAACATGTCCTGGTGTCAAAATATTAAGTCCAACCATCTGGTTAGCTAAAAACTGAATCTCTAAGGCCAAAAGCCTCTCTTAGGTCAAAAATGTGCCAAGCTACCCATGCTAGTCGACTTCCAGCTCAATGCATCCGCAACCACATTAGCCTTTTCCAGATAGTAGAGAATAGTTAAGTCATAATCCTTAACCAACTCAAACCAACAGTGCTACCTCATATGAAGATCTCACTGGTAAAAAAGTGCTGAAGGCTACGATGATCTGAAAAGATCTCATAATGGACTCCATACAAGTAGTGCCTCCATAACTTCAAGGGAAACACAACTGTGCACAGCTCCAATTCATGGGTAGGATAATTCCTCTCATGAGGCTCCAATATTGACGAGATGTTTACATAATTACCTTGCCCTCCTGTATCAACATAATACCTAAACCAACACCTGAAGCATCACAAAAGACAATAAAGCCCACGCCCTCCTTGGATAAAGCCAATACCTAAACCAACACTTGAGCTTTAGGAAGCTCGCCTTACAAGCATCGAACCACTGAAAAGAAATCTTTTTTTGGGTCAACTTGGTCAATGGAGCTGCAATGGATGAAAAACCCTCAACAAAACTTCGATAATACCTAGCCAAGCCAACAAAACTCTGAATCTCAGTGGGCGAAGTAGGTCTAGTCCAATCACGAATCGCTGCAACCTTGGCTGGATCAACCATAATACCTTCCTAAGTCACCACATGCCCAAGAAAGAAACAGACTCCAACCAAAACTCGCACTTAGAGAACTTAGCATACAACTTCTCATCCCTCAATCTCTGAAGCACAATTCACAATGCTCCTCATGCTCAACCTCACTCTTGGAAAAAATCAAGATATCATCTATAAATACAATAACAAAGGAGTCAAGATACGATCAAAAAACTTAGTTTATCAACTCTATGAACGCGGTAGGGGCATTGGTCAACCCGAAGGACATGACCAAGAACTCATAATGACCATATAGAGTCCGAAAAATAGTTTTCAGAATATCCAAAGCTCTAATCCTCAACTGGTGATAACCAGACCTCAAATCAATCTTCAAAAACACCACAGCACCCTGGAGATGATCAAACAAATCATCAATCCGAGGGAGAGGATACTTATTCTTAACCATCACCTCATTCAACTACTAATAATCAATACACATCCGCATAGAACGATCCTTTCTATTCACAAACAAAACAGGCGCACCCCAAGGCAAAATACTAAGTCGAATAAATCTCTTATCCAACGACTCCTGTAATTGATCCTTCAGTTCTTTCAGCTCTGATGGGGCCATCCTGTAAGTAGGAATAAAAATGGTCTTGGTGCCTGACTCAACATCAATAATAAGACCAATATCCCGATCTGAAGGCATACTAGGTGAGTTCATAGGGAACACATTTATAAAATCACAGACGACACAGACAAAATCCAAGAAAGGAGGCAGTGGTGTCATGAATATAGGCCAAGTAAGATAAACATTCTCTTTCAACCTATTTATGAGCCTGAACATAAGATATAACCCTCTTAGGACCTGAATTAGGTGTACCCTTCCAACCTATCCTTGTCAAACCAGCCAAAGCTAAGCTCACAGTCTTAGCAAAACAATCTAAGACAACATGATAAGGAGCCAACCAATCTATACCTAAAATAACACCAAAGTCGACTATATCTAATACAAATAAGTCTATCAAAGTCTCACACCCAACAAAACTAACAACACAAGATCGGTATGCCCGATCCACCTCTAAAAAATCACCTACGAATTAAATACACGAATAGGCATGAAAGGAGGCTCACTAACAGAATCAAATCCCAAAGCAAAATTTATAGATACATAGAAGAAAGTCCAGCCAGGATCAAATAATATAGATATAGGTCTAAAATAAATGAGGAAGGTACCTATAATAACAATATCAGAAGCCTCTACCTCAGATTTGACTGGTATAGCATAACACTATCCACAACTACCAATTGGCCGTAGCCCCACGACCACTAATACAGGCTCTACTATCCTTACTTTTTGCACTTTTGGTAGAATACCTACCTCTCATAGTTGAAATAGGAATAGCACTAAACACACGACAAGAACAGTCCTTGGCCACATAGCTAATCTCATCACACACATAGCAACCTCTACGACTAATCTCAATAAGAGAAAGTACAACTAAGCCTGAACGGCCACCCTGAACTACTGAACTAAAAGATCCATTAGCTAAACTCTATAAAATCACCTCCACTAGCCTACCATGGTATCCATGAGATCCTTTAAATTCTCTGCCTCAAGAAGTCTGACTCCTGAACTCACCAAAATATCGCGCCTTCTTGGCGCCTCCCTGAGATGCACTAATAATACCCTCTGTCATCTTACCGTGATACACAATACTCTAAAGAGGAGCTCCAAGAATAGTCATCTGAGATGTAGCCAACTAAAGAGAAATATCTAAACCCTTTACAAATTTTCTAACCTTCCCAAACTCGATGGAAAAGCTATTATAAGAATATCTGGACAGGGCATGAAAGTATGCTTTATACTCAAAAACTATAATGGAGAACTGCTCCAAATGATCAAACTTATCCACATAAGATCTCACAATTGAAAGGCACAAATCTCTCGAGAAAGGCATTAACAAACTGATCCTATGACAACTCAGGAGCATTAACAAGCCTACAACCGACAAATGATATCTACTAATTTCTCACAGTATCTCTCAACTGTTATATAGTATAAGCCACACCAACCGCGCAAAAAGAGTGAAACACAACTCAGAACACAAAATATGAAAGAATTCACATAATAAGGAATAAAATGAGGGAAGTTTCTAAAAACATCCTATATTCTCTCGAAGATAGATACAGACGTCTACGTACCGATTCGAAAGACTCTATTAGACATTTAATTCTTACACCGTTGAGACCAATAAAACCTAGATGCTCTGATACTAATATGTCATGATCCAAAAACGAGGGTCATGATAACACTTGTCACGACGTACCTTGACAAGTAAGCCTATCACCCAAACTGATATGAATAGAGAAAAAGACAGAAATACCCCAAGGTAAGGCTTCTAGAATGAAGCTGAACCATATGAATAATCATAACAATGTGGAAAGAACTTATCCAAAATGCCAATCATGCCTAAAACCAGGTATCAATAGTGTAAGAACTACTAATACAATCTAAGAGTCAAATACATCAGAAAAATAACAACAAAGGAATAATAATTGTCTCCAAATAAAAATAAAGACATAACTAGTATAGAAAGATAGATGTGAACTTCGGATGCATGAATGTCCAACCGCTACCTTGGAAGCTTCAACAATCGCCCGAATAAAGTAAGCTGAGGCGCACTCAAGCTAGGACCTACACCAAAAGTGCCAGTAGGCATGAGTATGGTCCACTTGTACTCAGTAGGTATCATAGGCCGACCAAGCAAAGTAGTAAATAAAACATATAAAATATACACTATGGGCACGTCACCTGTAATTAAAAAATATCCCACAACGGTAGTCCACACCGCTTGCACTAATAGTTCTAATATATCTCACATATATAACAACAATACACGAAGGTATTCAATACAAGTATAAATTATGTCACATATAAATAGAACAAGAGAGAATATGTAAATACAAGATCATTAAATACAAGTAAAGGAAGGTAAGACAAATACATAGATGACAAGTCAATAAGGCAATACAACAAAACATAAGAACAATAAAGTAAGTGCAATATATATGATTATGATGATAATGATAATGCACGAGGTCATCGTACAACCTCCGAGATTGTCGCACAATCCCCATATACGCCTACGAAGCTAAAGCTTCTCGATGTAGGACCCATGGGGGGTTCGTAAACCCATATACAATCCACATATCTCATATCTCCTATTCAGCATATCCCTCAGAAAGGGTTTTATAAGGTGTTACAATATTTTCTTAAAAAGGTGTTGCCAGTGCTTCTCAGATATTGCCACGGTGGTACCAATGTTTCATGAATGAGTACGATATCAATATGTAATGCTCACAACCAATCATAGTGAGTATTTCCACAACCAATCACATGATATATTTCCACACCCAACCACAATAATACATTCCCACAAACACGTGAGTCAATATCCACTTATTATTTTTGTCTTATCCATGAATTTCCACATGTCTCATATGCCAATAAAGTATGAATATAATCACAATAAACCAATGATACCACATTAAAAAATATACTACAATTATTCACACATATTCAAAGCTATCAATATCACATAGGACCCCACACGGTCAAACATATCACATTATATCTCAATTTCGATAATTACATCACATATAGGTCCCCACACGGGAACAACACATAGATAGCCATTTTTCATGATTAGTTCCTACCCTTAACGTGTATTTTGTACCATCATTTACTACCCATCCCACTCTGAAGAGTTAAGCCATAACCTACCTCAAAAGTCGAAACCGGTCCGCTATACTTGAACCCATGATCTTGCTTTTCACAAATAATTCTAAACTCCACTAAAAATATCAAATATGAAATCTATACGTCAAGACAAAACCAACGGTACCCATATTGACTACTTTTAATTCAGGGTCAACGGACCCCCCAAAATGAATTTTCGAAAAAGAAAGGAAAAATCGAAACTTTATTTCAAAACCATATTTTCCATATTTTTAGGAACCTATAGATAAAAACTCAAGTTAAATAGAGTTAAAAATGGAGTTCAATCAAAGAAAAACTATTTTTGAGCTTTACCAGGTAAAATCTTTAAAATCTAGGTAAAAATCAAGAATCGGAGTTGTTTTAAAAGTTAAATTTATGAAAACTAGTAATTATAAGATAAAAATATTATTCAAGTGAAAAGGAGTAAAATTTGGATTTAAAATCATTCCCTAAGATTTTTGGAATTTTTGAGAAATTAATGAAGAAATTACTAAGAAAAGGGTGAATTATTACCTTAAATTCGTAATATAATCAAGAAATAGGTGCTAATCTAGCTTCCCAAGCTCCCACAAAGTTCACTTCTAAGCTTCCAAAATATTTAGGGTTTAACCCTCAAGAGGCAAGATGAAAAATGAGCAAAATGGACCAAAAAGGGTGAAAAATCTGCTATATATTGCAGATTTTTCTGCAATAACTGGTGTTGTCTTTTTTTTCTAAGCAAAAATGGACTTCGACGGGGTGCCCGGAGTTCGTTTGGATTTTGATTTATGCAAAAGAACTATGCAACCACACTAAATTTGATGATCCAGACGCGATGGCGCTATTAGATTTTTCAGAAAAATTCGTTTTCACAAAATTGACCCCCAAAATCCGAAATCACAATTTTCCAAACCAAGGGTCAAAATGAAATTTAAAAGCTTTAAAATCATACCAAACATGCTAACACACTAAAATTGATATTCTGGATCTACTGGAGAAGTGGAATTTTCCATCTGAGGTTATTTCGATCAAATGTGGGTCCCACACCCATATTTCTAATTTTCCAACTTTCCGATCAATAGGTTGAAATGAGCTCGGATGCACCGGGACTCAAACTAAAGGTCTACATAGCTTAAAATAAATATTACAGAGCTGCTGGCGCAGTCCGTTTGGTCATCCATCGCACGGATCAAAATATATGCACATTAGTCCAAAATAAAGCTCTCAAAGTCATAAAAAAACACAATATAACTTAAATGATACCAAAATGCATGAAAAATCATGTCAACCACTCCCACACCCCAGAAATACCATAATGAAACTACGGGAAGGGGTAAAATAGTCAAATCACATGAAATCACAAATTTCACATATTTCATCAAATTTTCAGGTCGTTACAGTATGGCTCCCTAACCCTCTTTGATAGTATGATACCCCTCTTAGATTTCAACTCCTCGGCAGCTTCAGCAGTAGCCTCTAGTTTTCAAGGAGTTTATCCTCTCTGTTCTTGCACACTTTGCATTTGCAATGAGAACATGAGGGTGAAGAGGGGTGAGAAGGACCACTGTAAGGGTGGGAGGGGCTGGTGTAGGGGTGAGAGGGAGCTGTGTAAGGGGTGTTTACAAACAAATTTATTTTTTGCTGACCACCAACATGCTCATAATCATGACTTGCAGCAAAAACAACATCAGGATGGTTACCACCATCATCAATAACTCCACCAGCAACACCCCTAGAAGAAGCATCCGAATCTATTGCAGTAGGTTGGTCGTGAAGAGCTTCAACATTTGGCCAGTCTTGCATAACTGATCTTCTTATGGCTGTTGCTCCAGCAAATTCCTTCTTTATCAACTCCATCGTTGGGTTTGCTTTTATATCAACAAGACCTAGAGTAAGAAAAAAAGTCATCCCCAGCTCATCATCTGTAAGCATGATCCAAGGATGCACAACCTATAAAAAAAGATAGGAGATATTTAAATTATATAATAATAATTTGCAGTCAGTTGGGTTACATGTTAACACAACCAACTTATGCAATAGGCGATCTAGCTGCCACTACAGCTGATCTCTATGTCACAACAAATTGACAATATGTTGTACCAGATTACCCATCTGTTGCATAATTACAGTAGATGGGTAATTTGTTGAGTCGGGTTCAGCGAACCAGAGCAACAGATGGTTAATCTATTGTGAAATATGGATTGTTTTTCACAACAGATTACCCATTTATTGTACCAGTTGTAGTTGGTGTGTAATCTATTGCAACAGACGACCCATCTGTCGTAACACATGGCACATCTATTTTAATATCTTTCGTTGAGGCAAATCATTTTAGTTGAAAGAGACTTGATGCATCATCCAGAGGGTTAAAGAGATTAGCCTCCTTAATATTTTTTATGCTGCCCTTTCCAACCAACCACCTAAGGATTTTTGGATGAGAAACTTCATCCGGGTAATCCTTGAACTACTTTTCGAGGGGAGGAAGGGCTTTACATGCCCAAGCCTAAAAAGTCTAAGCAGAAAGCAAGCCAAAAAAGTCATAATAACTATATTCAACATAAATTAATCGATGAGTAAAAATAGTGATCAATTTTATCATGAAAGTCCAAGAAAAGCCGTATAATGTGATCATCTTTGGGGATAGCTTTGTCAATAAATATTCGACAGTTAAGTAGTAGCTGTCATATCTCCAGGGATAATTGTTGAATTTTCCAAAATTATCAGCAAGCACCAACAAATCATCTTCTATGACTTTCTTGACATCTCTTGCCAATAAAATGGAATGGATAAACCAAAATAAGCACAATTTCTCCCTGTAGTACTTTGGTATGTTTTTATTCTCGAGATTCGCCATCAAATCCTTCTCTTTGTAGCTACATCCAACAATACCCAATAACCCATTTTTTTTCTTGCGTTTGTTGGACCCTTTATGGGGTGTTTCCTTGAAGAGAGATTTTTCTGGGTCATCACATCTCAAGCCCGTCACTATGACAAACTCTTTCAATCTAAAACAAACCGACATGCCACAATAGTTGATCCAAATTTCATCCATCTTTTTTTCACCCTCCTTCGAATCTTTATCATCCCTCGCATACTTGATCCTGTGCTTGAGAAGACCATATACCATGCTCATTGGGAAACAAATAGTGCGGTCCTCAGGCAGCTCAAGAGTATGCAAAGCAGCTGTTCTTAAAAAGTCCAGTTATTATTTGATTCTTCATAATACTCCTAAGTTCATCAAAATGTTTCCCCAATTGACATTTAAGTACAAGATCACTAGTTACTTCTTTAGGGCTATTCATCAGCATCACAACTTAAAACCTGTCGATACTAATGGTTTTGATAGAATCATACTGGGATTTTGATATTATTTCACACCCCATTGGTGAGAAGGAGCTATCACTTTCCTCAACTTCATTTTTCCCTGACTGAGATTGTTCAGAAAGTTTCTCTGAATCTATCTGTACTCTAGCCTTTTTTGTTGGGTGGTCAGAAGTTGATCCACTTTCAGTTTCTTTTCTTTTGGGAGAAATCTTTTAACTACAAACAATAGAAAAATAAAAAATACATTACATTTGATGTCTGGATAATTTTTTTATAAAAAGGTAAGACAAATTTCAATAAATTATTCTACGTCACTTTACAAAAAAAATACTCCAATGAATAACCCATCAGTTGGAACAGATGGGGAATCTGTTTGAAGACCTATTTAATATCTCCTAATAGATTTTCCACCTGTTTCAACAGATGGAAAAATTGCAATAAATTATTCTACGCCATATTATACAAAAATATTCTAATGAATAACCCATCAGTTGGAACAAATAGGGAATCTGTTTGAAGGCCTATTTAATATCTCCCAATAGATCTTCCACCTGTTGCAATAGATGGACTACAAAAATCACAACTAATGCCACCACCAATGCTACTAAGATTACCACCAATACCAATACCAAGACCACCGACACCACCACCAAAAATACAAATATCGACACCACCACCAACAGCCACCAACAATACCACAAACACCATCCAATAATACCATGATAGTCAACAATACACAGAGAGAAAACCTAGGGTTTTCTCGGGTGCTTCCTACTTTTTTAGGATCAAAACTCAAAATTGTTGACCCATTCTCAAAGATAATTCAACTAAAAGTCTTTTTTTTCACCATTAACTAAAAATCCCTAATTATTAGAATAAAGAACAAATGTAGAACTCTTATTGAACTCTATTACCTTCGAAGATAGAGAAAATAATGGATACAAGAGAGAATGAAGTAAAAAATAACAACTATATCATAGAAAATGGGAAGAAAATCGATCTGTTTTGAAGGGTTGAGCAATATATTGAGTAGTTGTTGTCTGTATTATTAAGAGAGAGAGAGAACTTCATATTTAAAATGAGCAAAAGTTTTTCACGCAAATGGATGGTTTGTATGGGTTGATTTGTAATTTTGAAAAGAATGACAAGTTTTAAAATTATTAATTTGGTCCGAATTGATATTAATTAATTTTTAAAATTTTAGAATATATAGTTTCTAAAATATTAAGTTAATAAGAACTCATTTCAACTTAGAGTGATCGATCGACGACTCGGGTCGGGATGAACGCAATACTAATACTATGCAATTGCAAAGACCCAATTGAAGTTGTTGTTGACCCTATGAACTCATTCATCCCTTGTTCCACCTAAATAAATTAAGGTTCTATCTTTTAATGAGAACTTATTTAAACTCAGAGTGATCAATCGACGACTCAGGTCAGGATAAATGCAATACCAACACCATGCAATTACAATGAATCAATTGAAGTTGTAGTTGATCCTATGAGCTCAGTCATCCCTAGTTCTACCTAAATCAATTTAGGTACTATCTTAACATTAAGTTAATGAGAACTTATTTCAACTAAGAGTGATCAATCGATGACTCTGATCAGAATGAATGCAATACCAACACCATGCAATTGCAAAGACTCGATGGAGTTGTTGTTGACCCTATGAACTCATTCATTCTTTGTTCCACCTAAATTAATTAAGGTTATATCTTAAAATTAAGTTAATGAGAACTTATTTCAACTTAGAGTGATCAATCGACGACTCAGGTCAGGATAAACGTAATACCAACACCATGCAATTGAAAAGAGTCAATTGAAGTGGTAGTTGACCCTATAAGCTCATTCATTCCTAGTTATACCTAAATCAATTTAGGTACTATCTTAACATTAAGTTAATGAGAACTCATTTCAACTCAGAGTGACCGATCGATGACTCTGATCGGAATGAATGCAATACCAACACCATGCAATTGCAAAGACTTGATAAAGTTGTTATTGACCCTATGAACTCATTCATTCTTAGTTCCACCTAAATCAATTAAGGTTCTATCTTAAAATTAAGTTAATGAGAACTTATTTCAAATCAGAGTGATCAATCGATGACTTGGGTCGGGATAAATGCAATACCAACACCATGCAATTGTAATGACTTAATTGAAGTTATTTTTGACCCTATGAACTCATTCTTCCCTAGTTCCACCTAAATCAATTAAGGTTATATCTTAACATTAAGTTAATGAGAACTCATTTAAACTCAGAGTGATCGATCGATGATTTGGGTCAGGATAAACTCAATACCAACATCATGTAATTACAACTACTCAATTGAAGTTATAGTTGACCCTATGGGATTATTCATACCTAGTTCCACCTAAATCAATTTATGTATTATCTTAACATTAAGTTAATAAGAACTCATTTTAACTCAGAGTGATCGATCAATGACTCGGGTCGGGATGAACGCAATACTAACGCCATGCAATTGCAAAGACTTGATAAAGTTGTAGTTGACCCTATGAACTCATTCATCCCTAGTTCCACCTAAATCAATTTAGGTACTATCTTAACATTAAGTTAATGAGAACTCATTCATCCTTAGTTTCACCTAAATAATTTAGGTACTCGCTTAACATTAAGTTAATGAGAATCTTTTCAACTCAAAGTGATCGATCAATGACTCGGGTTAGAATGAACGCAATACCAACACCATCCAAGTGCAAGGACTTAATTAAAGTTGTAGTTGACCCTATGAACTTATTTATTCATCCCTACTTCCACCTAAATCAATTGCAATGAAATCTATTACAACAAGCGACTTAGCTGTTGGAAATTTATATTCATATATGTTGCAACAGATGACATATCTGATTTAATTATCAAATAAACATTTGTATCTATTGTGGAAGATGACTAAGTTGTTGGAAATTTTCAAATAGATATTGTTATCTGTTGTAACAGATGACATATCTGATTTAATTATCAAATAGGTCTTTGCATTTGTTGTCACAGATGACTGAGTTGTTGGAATTTTTAAACAGATATTGATATCTGTTGTAACAAATGACTGGGCTGTTGGAATTTTTAAACATATATTTCTATCTATTGCAACAGATGACATATCTGTTTGAAAATCTTTTTTTCTTTTAATTTTAAAGCAAGCTTCTGTCCGAGTAGATAAAGCAGTACTACTAAAGACGGTAAAAATGTTTCTTGGATAACTAAAAGATGAGTTAATTGAGTAGTCGTATCTTATTTTTTCAATATCACTAGTCTTCCTCGTGCCCCTCAAATTATTAATGAATATTAACTAATAAATATTGAAACCCACGTCTACGTTCACAATACATCTAGAATTATCTCATCTCTCATTCAGCTTCAGCCTTAAATTTATTTTATTCATCTCTTATCTTTTTATTTCTCTTCTCTTTAGGGTTATCACAACCTTTTTTCTCTCTTTTCTCTTCCCTTTCTCATAAATATCCTTTCGGATCTAAATCGATCCATATCTTTCCTCGAATGAAATTTTTTTTGATCCCCTTTTGACATTAACGTATGATTCACTATTGCTCTTTTATTCTCGTCTTCTTCTTTGCAAGTTATTTACATATATTTTTTTTATTTAATTACCATTTATCCATATCATATTTATTTAAAAAATTTGAAGGAACTTTTAAGTTTTGAATAAATGAACTGAGAATTTTTATTACAATATGCGAAAAAAGTCATATGTTAGGAGAAGTTTAAAAGCCTTGTTGATAGTATCATTTTTTGTGTATGTATTTTGTTTGTTTCTTTGTTTTTGATGTTGTTATTGATATTGTTGGTGGGGTTAGAATTGTTGGAACTTGTAGTGTTGTGTTGTTGATGGTGTTGGAACAAAGGATGTTGCTTCTTTGTTATTGATGATGTTGTTGATGGTGTTGGAATAAATATTGTTGTTTCTTTGTTGTTGATGTTTTTTATTTATTATTTCATTGTAGTTTATGTTGTTATTGATGTTGCAACAGAAGAAGCAACTGTTAGAATAAATCAAACCACCAGCAAGGCTGGTTTGATGTATTCCAACAGACTCCACATCTGTTGCAACAGACTCTATATCTGTTGCAGCAGACTCCACATCTGATGCAATAGACTCCACATCTGTTGCAATAGACCCCACATCTGTTGCAACAGACTCCACACCTGTTGAAACAGACTCCATATCTGATGCAAAAAATAGATAACATTCTTTTTGCGATATTATTTTTTTCCTCTTCTTTGTAGATATAAAGAACTAAAAGTTGATCAAATTTTGCTCGACCAATACAAGATGCTATAGTAAAGATGGGTTCGAAGAAATAAGCTGCATGCAGATGAAACCACTTTATATATGGGAGGTATGTATTACTGATAATGTTATCATGGAAACACACATAGAGTACACTGATTTTGTAAATGTTGTTTTTACTGATTAGTCAGTAATCATTCAAAGAAGATATCTGCAATCTTACAGTTAAGTTTGGTAGGTCCGAACTAATAAGGCCGAGGGACCATGAATATAGCTCTGATACCCTATTAAGATTTAATGTCGGTTGTTGCTCATGTTTATGTGACAAACATTGTGAAGGGATCTAATTTTGGTGTCATTGTAAAGAGATTCAATAGAGATTGGACTAACTTTTAGCGTGCATTGGACTCTGAGAAGGCCTTTGAAGCCTAGCACTGCATCTAACAAGAACGAAAAACTAATATAGTTATTGCCCTAGCCTAAATTGTTGGGTTGCTCAGGGTGATGATTATACGCCAAAAGGTGCGGTAGGAGAATGCATTCGAGGAAAAATGGGTGGTTGATGAAAGACTATATCATCTGAGAGCTAATTGAAGAGGATACATAAGGTAGAAAGTAACTTCTAGTGAATCTGACCGACGAAACTATCTTAAAACATGAGAAATCTGCATCAAGTGGAAATATGAAATTGTATCCGGTAATGAAAAATCCGTCTGTTGTTTCTCTAAGAGAAAAATAGTGTAGATGGCCATTTTTCTAGGGAGCTTATCTAGGTAGCATTGTCGGGATTATCACCTAGATTCTAGATAAAATCAGAAGACCAAGAAAGCAACCTTACAAGCATTGAGGGTTGAAATAATGTATAGTAAGTCTAGAAAACTTGCGCCAATAACAATTGCAGTTAAAATAAGGAATCTAAGCGAAGGTGGCAATTTTTGAATTTTAAATTGCATCCCATGCCTTTTTATTTGTGGTTCCGATTAGGCCCATTGTTGTTGACCTGATCGAAACCACAAACAAGATTGAAAGATAGTTTGAGTATCATTACTTCCTTAGCAATATGGTTATAAGTGATTGTGTTTTCTATCCCTAGCATACTTTTAACATTTCTTGGAGAAGATCAGAGACTTGCTGTAGTATGTGAATTTTGATCATTTTCAAGTTTTACTCCAGCTTTCCGATTTGGTATTCAAGTTTGTCATAGTCGTCTTTGAAGTTGGTATAGAGTTCTTGATCTCTTGTGAGCTCAATCAGGAATACTATCTTCAAAGTTGTGGCATTATAGTAGATATCTTGTCATCTATATTAGAGAAGAATGACCAGTAGAAAGGTTAAGAGATTTAGCTCATTTGATTTGTCCACTAACCGGGGCAATGTTTTTTGATAGGGTAATGAGCTTGGAGTTACGTAACGTTTGATAGGCTTGGTAGAGTCAGTTTAGATCAAACGTTACATAACTCCTTACTTATTAATTTATCAAATCCCTTAAAGGTTTGTTAAGCAAGCTGCATTGAGAAATGCTCGATAAAAGTGAGCTATTCAATGGTTGGGACCACATCTTGAGTGTACATCAACACATTTTGACCTGAAACAATCACAGCGACCCTCCATATATCCTTTAAAGCTTCTGAAGAAAGTGTTCTGAAGGCGTTCTTCAATGCCACAACTTCAAAGGAGAAACTATTCCTGATCAAGCTCACAAGAGACCGAAAACTCTATACCAACTTCAAAGATGGCAACGATAAACATGAAGACCGAATCGGCAAGCTGGAGGCAACCTTCAAAATTATCGAGATTCACATACTACAGTAAGCTTTTAATCTTATCCAAAGAATGTTGAAAGCATGCAAAGGCAAGAAAACACAATCAATTAATCCATATTGCTAAGTAATGACACTCAATCTGTCTTTTAATCTCGTTTGTAGTTCCGATCAGGTCAACAGCAGTAGACCTAATCAGAACCACAAACAAAAAGGCATGGGATGCAATTTAAAATTAAGAAATTTTCCACCTTCTCTTAGATTCCTTACTTTAACTGCAATTGCTATTGGCGCAAGTTTTCTAGACTTAGTGTACATCATTTCAACCCTCAATGCTCATAACGCTGCTTTCTTGGTCTTCTGCTATTTTCTATCTTGGTGATAATCCTGACCACACTACCTAGTCGCATCTCCCTAGTAAAGTGTCCATCTACATTATTTTTCTTTCAGAGAAACAACAGATGAATTTACATTATCAGATACATTTTTATATTTGCACTTGATTTAGATTTCTCATGTTTTCAGATAATTTCATCATCCAGATTCACTAGAATTTCCTTGCTACCCTATGTTTCCTCTTCAATTATCTCTCAGATGATATAGTCTTTTATCAACTCCTCTTTTCCTCGCAGGCATTCTCTTTCAGCTCCTTTTGGCATATAATTATCTTCTCGAACAACCCTTCCATATAAATTTGGGCTAGGGGAATTTCTATTATTTTTTGTTATTGTTTGATGCAGTGCGAGACTTCGAAGGCCTTCTCAAAGTCCAATGCACACTTAAAGTTAAGTCCAATCGCTATTGGATCTCTTCAATGACACCAAATATTAATCCTTTCTTAAAACTTGACACGCATAAACACGAGCAACAACTTTCATAATTTGTAATAGGGTATTTGCACCATCTTCATGGGGCTCTCAGCCGTATCAATTCGAACCCATCAAATTAACTGTACAATTTAGGATCTTGTTTGAATAATTAGTGCCTAAACAGTTAAAAACTGCATTCACAAAAATATTGTACTTTATGTGTGTTGTCCCGATGACCTTATTAGTAATACTTAACTCCCACACATGACAGTGGATCCATCCATCTGCACGTACCTTATTCTTTTTATCCCATCTATGGCTTAAATTGAATAAACAGATGACTAACAAGTTACAACAGATGCCACATCTGTTTAAATTGTGAAACAATTGCAAACATCTATTACGAAAGATAATCAATCTGTTGCAACATATGACATATCTTTTGGTAAAAGCGAACAGATATATCCACCTATTACAACCGATTGTCAATATGTTGTAAGTTATCTAAAAGTAGAATATATTTTACAACGGATTACCCATCTGTTAGATTTATTTTAAACCAATTTTTTTTTCTAAAATACAATAAAAGATAAAATGTTGTATTTAGATCCATTTTTTTTTAATTTACATATTCAAGAAGTCACCAGTTTTATTTAATTAAGGAATATGAACAGTCGTGACTTTTTGTTTGACTAATCCCTTCCAATTCAATCATTTATAAATAGGTCCCTCCTTACTCGTTCATTCTACTACACTTACAAATATGGATAATCCAGATTCATACAAGAAGATTCATATCGAGTCCTTGCGGGAACTTCAAAGGCAGTTTGATGAACTCCAGAGGGATTTGGCCGACTTCGGAGCAAGGCTGAGGAGGGCTCTGTTGCTACCGGATGAAAATTGTCCGGTTGACAATAATAATAGTAATAATAATAATAATAATAATAGTAATAATAATTAGGTTATGTTTTTTCTTTTAACATATGTATTTTCCTCCTTTTGTATATCGGATCTACCCAAGGGATTCAAAAATCTAAGTTTGGTACTTGAGTTTGAATTTTTAATTCTTATTTAGTAGTTAATTATCATTCTGTTTATTCCTTATTCTCAACATATCAACGGCTGGTGGTAGGGATTGAGCATTTGTGGATATAGAGATTAATCTGATGCGACAGATCGATCATATATTGCAACAGACAGTTATTACTAAAAACGAGTTATTGTTATTGAGAGGGTGAAAAGACATGACTTTCCGATTATTTAATATGAAAAATGGTTTGTAAATAAATAATAAGGAAATAAATGATAAACACAATTTATAAGCGTAAAATAACGGTTATTTGATTTTAATAACTAATCGTGACTTTTCACCATTTTTGTTTTTAAATTTATTTTTTAAAATAATTTAATTATTAAATAATTAAAAAAAAAGTCACAATATTGGATTAAGTAACTTATATGATTATTGTTAAGAAAAAGGTGAACAGTCGTGACTTTTTGTCTAAAGCACATTCAATAATGTTGCTATTGCATCAAATTCTTCATCTGTTGCGACTAATGTATCAGCTGTTAGAAGAAATAAAAAAAACTATTAAGACAGATCGTCCATTTGTTGCAACATATGGTATATCTTTTGCAACTGGTGGTTTATCTGATGCAACAGATATACAATTTATTGCCAGAACTCAATAAAAATGATTATTATTTTATTAAAGAAACGGTTATTGAAAATGTTTTTTTTTAATTTATATAGTAAAAAAGTCAGCAAATTTGGATTAATGATATGATGATAATTTTTTTTTTAAAAAATATACATTATATGTTGCAACAGATAGATTATCTGATGCAACAGGTTCTATATTTGTTGCAACAGATGGTATATTTGTTGTCATAGATGAGTTATCTGATGCAACAGATATAGAATTTGTTGTCACAGCTCAATAAAAATGATTCTTGGAAAGAACTAATTAATAATAATAATCTGAAAAGTCACGAATTATCACAATATTTCTTAATTTAATTAGGCAAAATGGCCTTCTAGACCCCTGTACTATGTTGGTTTTTTAAGTTGGACTCTTCTACTTACATGTTTCTCATCTGGACCCTTGAAACCATTATAAAGCAACATTTTGCACCCTTTGACCGTTGACCTTGCCTATGTGGCATTGAAATAGTGACTAGGACAAAGAGAGTGTAGCCACTCGCCTTGGGGTGTGAGTAGGGGTCAATTTTTGACTAATTTTACATTAAAATAATTTTTAAAAAATAAAAATACTATTAAAATTAAAAAAATTAAAAAAATTAAAAAACCTTTGTTTTCCTCTATCTTTTCTAATTTAAAAATATTTTTAAAAATTTAAAAATATTTTTGAAAATTTAAAAATATTTTTGAAAATTTAAAAATAATTTAAAAATATTTTAAAAAATATTTTTTCCCTCCCCACCCCACCCCAGCCCCTCCCCATCCCTCAACCCTACCCCAGCCCCATCCCCACCCCCCACACCTCACCACCCTCATCCAGCCCTTCCCCAGCCCCCATACCCCTCCCAGCCCCATCCCACCCTACACCCAGCCCCTTTCAGTCCCCACTCCCCACTCCAATACTCTTCCAGCCCCCTCACCACCACCTTCACTTTTTATTTTTTATTTTAACTTTCCCTCAATTCAATTCTTTTTTTTGAATAAAAAATTAAATTTGAAATATATTTTTTTTTGGGGATTAAAATTTAAATTTGAATTGAAATGAGTGATAGTGAATATTAAAAAAATTAGTGAATTTTGCTTGAAAAATATTAAACTTTTTGTGAATTTTGTAAAGATATACAAATTTAAAAATCGAAAATTTATTATGTTTGTATATATGAATTTATAGTTAAAAATTTAAATTAGTTGGAGAAGAATTTTAATTATTTGGAATGAATTTGATGTTTAATTTATGAGAAAAAATAAAAACATGATTATTCAATTTTTTCTACAATTATAAATTTTTCTTATTTAATTAAATAAATTTTAATATTTAATTAGCTATTTATCATTTTAAAAATGATTTGGAATTTAATGTAATACTTTTTTTAAATTTTTTATTTTTTATTTTTTTATTTTTTTAATGATGTGGCAGATGATGTGGTAGATGAGGCAGATGTGGCAGCTGATGTGACAGCTGACGTGGGAAGAGTGTGTTACACTCACCAAAAAAGGGTTTAAAATATTTCTTTTTAGTGGGTTCAGGGGTCCAGATGGCAAACATGTAAGTAGAAGTATCCAACTTACAAAACCGACATAGTACAAGGGTCCAGAAGGTTATTTTTCCATTTAATTAAGTCATAACTTTTCACAGTAATAAAAAATATAATTAATAAATGGAGGTGAACAGTTAGATTATATGTTTCAACAGATAGATTATCTGATGCAACAGGTTCTCTATTTGTCACAACAGATGGTATATATGTTGTCACAGATTAGTTATCTGATGCAACAGATATAGAATCTGTTGTCACAACTTAATAAAAATAATTCTTGAAAAGAACTAATTAATAATAATAATCCAAAAAGTCATGATTTATCAAAATATTTCTTAATTTAACTAAGTCATAACTTTTTACAGTATTAAAAAAATGTAATTAATAAATAGAGGTGAATGTCGCACCTTTTTGACACTCATTCAAATTCAATCCTCTATAAATAGGTCCCTCCTTACTCATTCGTTCATTCAACTACACCCTATTTATTTATTGTATCTTGTCTTTCATATTACACCTTCCACCACTTTCTCTTTGACTTGGATAAATTTTTTTCTTGCCAATTTGTAGAATACGTTGTATTACATTCAGATATTTTTTTCTTTACTTCTGTTTTTACTTTTTTTATCAATTTATATGTGTTCTAGAAATGGCTGATCTAGTGTGGGACGTTGCTTTTCTGCAAGACGTCGTGAATAAACTTCGGATGCAGGTTCATGACCTGCAATGGGAATTGGGAGCAGTTAGAGCAAGGATGCTCCGTAAGATCCGCAGGCTGAGGAGGGGCTTGCTGCTGCCGGTCGAAGATTGGCCGGCTAGCGATAATAATAATAATAATAATAATAATAATAAATTAGATTATTTTATTTATTTTAGTCTATGTATATATATGTTTATTTTTTTTAGTTTAATAAAAAAATTATGTTTGATCAACTTTAACGTTTTAATTCATATTTAATTTTCATTCTGTCTATTTTCTTTTCAACAAACATGTCGACGATTGGATGTAAGGAGTAATTTTGAATCTAGTAGCAATAGTAAGATTTATCTATTAGGTTTGTGGCAGGGGGTGATTTGTGTTGTTCCAAATAGATTACTCATATGTAGCAACAGATATGCAGTCTGATGCAACAGATAATCAGTCTGATGGAATAGATAACTAGTCTATTGCATGGCCTTGACATTTTAATTCATACTCCCTCCATCTCAAATTATCCATTCCAAATTGAGATGTCACATTGATTAAGAAAAATAATTAATAACATGCCTAGTTTACCATAATACCCCTATTAAATAATGTGTACATTTTAATTTGAAGAAAAAGTGAATAATGCAAAGGGTAAAACATGAAATTTTTTTTATCTCTTCTTGATTAATGAAAAAAGATAAGTAAAATAAGAAATCAAATTAGGAAATTTGAGACGGAGGGAGTATTTAATTTTTATTATGTCTATTATATTCTCAACAAACATGTCGACGATTGGACGTAAGAAATAATTTTGAATCCAGTAGCAATACCAAGAGTTGAAACATATTGGTTATCTGTTGGGTTTGTGGCAGGGGCTGATTTTTGTTGTTCGAAATAGATTAATCATTTGTTGCAACAGATAAGGACAGGTAATTTGAGATGAAGGGAATATTTAATTTTCATTCTGTCTATTATCTTCTCAACAAATATGTCGACGATTGGACCTAAGAAATAATTTTGAATCTAGTAGCAATAGTAAGAGTTGAAACATATTGTTATCTATTGGGTTTGTGGCAAGGGCTAATTTGTGTTGTTCGAAATAGATTAATCATCTGTTGCAATAGATAAGCAGTCTGATGCAACAGATAATCAGTCTGATGCAACAAATAATCAGTCTGATGCAATAGATAACTAGTCTATTGCAACAGATAAATCTTATGTTGCAACAAATTACTCATCGGATGCACCAGATGAGTGATCTATTTACATTGTGGGCACTTATGTTGGATTCATGATTGGGTTAGATCTATTATTGGAAAAACAACAGTAACTATGTACCCAAATGACAAATTCGAATAAAAATCATAATTTTGCTTACCAAAGTCACCTATGAAGTAATGCCAAAGTGGAAAATGATGTAGGAAACAAAGTTTGACCTAAGAATTGGTCAAATAGCAGCAGTAGTGGTAACAACAACAACAACAACAATGGTCGACAAGAAGAAGAAGAAAATGATAATGAAGTAGAAGATGATGAATATAGCAGCAGTAGTAATGAACAACAATAATCGTGAAGAGAGAAAACAACAACAGATAAGAAGAGAGAGAAACACGCCTTTTCGCTCTGTTTCCTGTTATATTAACTAACATTTAGATCAAAGTGTAAATTAAAAAACTTGTGGATTATTTTCAAACTTTCCCAACTTTCTTAATCCATAATAAAGTAACTGTCACCTCCACTCAATAATTAAGACTTGTGTCACCTACACCTCATTTTAAAACTCTTTTGTCACCTACAGTCCAAACCCCCTGGTATCATAGAGGACTACTTCAATCCTTCAATGAGATATTCCTAATATACCACCACGTTATATTCATATATTTACATGATATTGACCTTAAAAAGAGATGTCAAAATCACCCTAAAGTATATTCGAAAAGTTGAAGACACACTTAAATTATTAAAGTGATCTAATACACTCTTGAATTATATAACAGTGAATTTATTTACCCCCTAAAACTGACGTGACAAAACAAATTAACTTGAATAAAATTAGAAGAGTTTGAGTATAATATTAAAGCGACAAAAACCTTAAAATTTTCGCACCCTACCCTCACCCCTTCTTCTTCACACCCACTTACTGTACTCTACTACTAATTTTCTACAACTCCATTCCTTCCTGAAATCTTTCAAACAATAATGGGGAAAAATATCACATCATCATTTTTTTCTCCATATCAATCAAGAAAAACCATCAAAATCACCATTAATTTTACTATCACCATCAAAATCAAAATTTTATCACCAATTTTACTACCTCCATCATACTTTCATCACATAATCCATCAGCGACCAGCACCACCAATTTCATTATCTACCACAATCAATTTCGTCACATTTTCACCCTAATTTCATCACTTGACCTATCACTGTAAATTTCATTACCTATAATTTTTTTAAAACTTTGGCGGATCTTTATCGAAAAAATTGTCTCCCTCAATTTTGTTTCTCTCTATCATTATCTCGATTAATTTAATATCCCACCTTTTTTTCGTCTAAAGAAATTGTTACCCTCATCGAAAAATAAATAAAGAATGAGGAAAGAGGAGTTGAAGATGAATGACACAAAGGGATTAAAACAAATTGATAGTGATGATAGATTTATTGGTGGATGATAAAGTTAATGATGGTGAAAAATTGATGACTGAAGTTGGGGATGGTGATGACATTGGTAACAATGGAGGTATGAGTATAGAAGAAGAAAAAAGGGAGAGGTTTAATTTTTTTAAAAAAAGAAAAAATAATAAATTTATTATATTTTTTGTGTGATGCTGACGTGACCCACGTGTGTGGAATACCTCACCTTGTCAAAGTGGTATAATACTTTACGAGGCAGAAATAAATTTACTTTTATATAGTTCAGATATGTATTAGGTCATTTTAATAGTTTAAATGTGTCTTCGACTTTTCGGGTATAGTTAAGGGTGAATTCGATGTCTTTTTCCCCTATTATCTTAATGAGACACTCCTCAACATACTATCATAATATATCTCTATACTGGCATGATATCATCCTTCCCCTATTATCTTAATGAGACACTTCTCAACATACTACCATATTATATCTCTATACTGGCATGATATCATCCTTTAAGACACTTCTAAGCCTTTTATGATACCATCACGATATATTCGTATATGTAAATAAGACACTCCTCAGTCTTTCAGAATACCATCACAATGTATTGGTATACTAGCATGGTATCATCCTTCAATGAGATATTCTTCAATCCTCCATGATACCATCACAATATATCATATATTAATATGTTGTGATGGTACCATGAAGAGCTAGTCCAATTCTTTATTGAGACGCTTCTTATCATTCTTTATTATTATTATTATTGAATTTATCTATTAATTTTTATATTTTAATTAGTCTTAAAATAGTAAGATAATATCTTTATATTTATATATATTTTATTATTCAAAAGAAACGATAAAAAAATTTCTTTCTTCATATTCGGGTATGATAAAACTCCTCAATCCTTCATTATATCATCATAGTATATTAATATATGGACATGATAACACAGATGAGTGCTTCAGTTATTTATTTTTAAAAATTTCTTTGTCAAAAAATAATAAGCTACTATATTTATTTTTATATTTAAATATAAGAGAAATAAATAACACAAGAAGACAAGAGAAGCACAAATATATATATATATATATATATATATATTATATGTATGTATGTATGTATTAAAAAAGAGAAGAATTGAACAGAGAGAAATGAGCAAGAACTGAAATGAATTGCAAAGCGGCGCCACAATTTATTGAATCGATTGAAATTGAACTTCAAAGGAAGGGGGTATCAATCGTAAACACTTTGTATGCCGCCTGTGCATGTTAGAATTTATTAAGAGAGTAGATATTTGAGTGTACATGCTTTAATTTCTTAGTTCATTTTATCTACGTGTCCCAAAAAATAATTAATACATGATACAATCAGGATAAAAATACTAAAAAAATAGAAGCCCGAAGGCCCATTATTTTCTCATAACAGAAGGCTCAGTCTGTACAGTAGAAAATACAAGAAAGTATCTGTCACAATATGATGGAGTTTGGACATTTTTTATATTAATTATATGCATTATTACATGCATAATATGTTACGTCCAAGTGGCCATGCATGAGATAATTTTCATTCTTTCACAGTTTAACTCTCATTTTGAGAGTTAACCGTAACAGTGAGCATTTATCAGTGGTAGTAAATTGGCTAGCATTCTTTCAACTTGTTGACAATTACTTGGATTTAATTTCTTGGTAACCTATTTTGGCCATTAGTTGCTCATTATGTTAGCATTCACCTTGGTCATTATTTTTGAGAGTTAGTGGTAATAGAATGTAGACATAAGTTACTTGTAACTTATATTTTTATTCTTCCATTATCCTACTCATTATATCTTATAACTCATGTAACTCTTGTAACCTAAAAGCCCTTGATATTTCATCTTTACTATCCCATTTATGTAAGACCCCGTAAAATCCTAAGCTTAATTCAGTCCTTTAAAACTTGTTAAGAGGTCCCAGACTCAAAAAGTTTTAGCTAAGTATTCATACTTAGAGTTATTTTAGCCTTCATAGTTGGTGATCCTATTCGCGATCCATACGACCTTTAAATATCGATTTTTGGGTTGATCCATGATCAGGAATGTCAGTAGGTTTCCTCGAACGAGTTTCAGATTTTTTGAACATTGTTTGAAGTACGTTTGGGAGTTCAAACCAGTGTATCGACGCGATCTCGACGCACCGTGTCGCCTATGGTATCAATGAATATTTCCTCCCAGTGCAATTTTCCGTGAACCGATACGGACTTGACACGACGAGTTAGCCATCGCGTCGTTCTGCACGTTGCTAGGCCAATTTTCAGTCATTAAAGAGTCACGTCCTCAGGGGTATTTGGGTCATTTTTCCACGTCTATCAGTCCCCAAAACACAAGATTTAGCCACTTTAGAGGCAAAATCCATTCACTATTCTCAAAATTACTCAAAATCCATTGATTATTATGTGTGTAGTATCATGCGAATTCATGTTAAAGCCATTGAATTTGTGAATTTGAAAATTTAGGTTATGATGCCTATATGTTGTTTTAGTATCATGTGCATAGTTGTGAGCCCCAAGTGTTTGTTAAAATGCTCATGTGAATTAAATGGAAAAATAAATCATAACATGCTAGTATATGTGTAAACTTATGCCTTACAAGTATTTGATAAAATGCCCCTATGGATGAGTTATAAATAAGTGCACAGTGTTATGTTTTTCAAGTTTACTCTATGCTTTACTTTTCATGCTATCGAGTCCTGGGGATATTCAATACCCAAAAAATTTAGCTGTTTACCTAGAGCTATAGTAGTTACAGAACAATCTCAGTAGTGTTACGAACAGTAGTACTCAGTAATCAGTCACAGTCTCAGATCAGTATTCAGTTCAGAACTCAGTGAACTCAGTCAGTTAACCAGATTCAGTAGTACTCCGTTAGTTAGCGGAACCCAGTAAACTCAGTTCAGTTCAGTTAGATAGTATGATTAGTAACAGTTCAGTCAAGCCCAGTATGGACTAGAAATCAGTTCAGTGTCTATTCAGATGAGAGTAGGATTCAGCACCGAGCGAACCCAGGGATGGGGGCATTCCTGCCAGTATAGGGTTTGATCCTTAGTAGCAATCCCTACGTTAAAGAACTACATAGCTAGCATAGGTTGAGATATCTTTCTTCTAGACTAGGGTTGATACATCTCGTATGAGTTTTTCTACTAGCGAGTATTGATGAAAGAGCTTCCTGTCAGAGAGGGTTAACTCACAACTTATCTTTACCCGTGGTATGGTACTGAAACCCTTTCAACTGGGGTTACAGGTTGTACCCCAATCCATTCAGAGATGGGCATGTCAGTTAGATGATTACCTCCCATAATTTCAGTTTCAGTCTCAGTATAGTACTTAGTTTAGTTCTACAAAATTAGGACTGTCAGATACAGTCATCCAACTCAGTATAGAACTCAGTTTAGTTCTACAGAATTAAGACTGTCAAAAATAGTCACCCAGTTATCAATCAGAACTATTAGAAATAGTCACTCAGTTATTAGTATTACAGTATCAGTAAACTCAGCTATCAGTTAATTGGTATTTAAAACTCAATAACTAATTTTAACATGATCTCAGTTACAGTTTATGCATTCATGCATATTCTCTCATTCTGTTATGTTCATGTTATTCAGTCATTTATTGTTCATGCATATGAACCTATGCATATTAGCCTACCTCACTTAGCATACCAGTACATTCAAAGTACTGACGCATACTTTTCTTTTATGCTATGATATCTTATATCATAGGTTCAGACACACGAACTCCTGACCGTACTTAGCAGCCTAGCCTATCAGCAATAGACTTAGTGGTGAGTCCTCATAGTTCGAGGACAGAATATTATTTTAGTATTTTAGTACAGTTCTCAATAGTCGAAGTTAGTTGGGGGCTTGTCTCATCAACTTCATAATCCAAATAGTTAGAGGATTTCAGACTAGAGTATTTCAGATAGATATTTCAGTATTTAGTTTTTCAGTATTTTTTTCAGTTATGAACCTTATGGTAATTTCAGCCTACCTTCCGTATTTATTTTTGTAATATCAGTATTGCAGTGTTATTATTATTTAGTGCTCCCAGCAGGTACGAGTCAGATTAGCTGGTGGTCCTTCGGGGTCGCTAGCACCATGTAGCATCCGAGGTACAGACTCGAGGTGTTACAAACTTGGTATTAGAGCCTAAGGTTCAAAAGAGTCCTAGAAATTCTAAAAGCCACATCTAGTAGAGTTTTGTACATGCGTGTGTAGCGCACCACACTTAGGGACAGGAGGCTATGAGATGTCTTAGGAAAAGTTTCCCTTCTTTCAGTATCCACGTCATGCGAGTGAGCATAATCTCCAGTTAAACTCTCAGTCTAATATTTTACCCTTTCATTTATAGAACATGCCTCCAAAAAGGACTCAGGGAAGAAGAACGGGACACCAGCTAGCACCTCAACGCATCCAACCAGATCCTCTAGACGAGCATATCTTCTATGTGGAATTCAGAACAGCTTTCACCACCCTAGCTCATTCTATGGCAGTCTAGAATGAATGCCCAGTTGTTGTTCTAGATAACCCAGTGGCCAATATTCTTGCAGCTAGGATTCGGGACTTCACCCGAATAAACTCTCCCTCTTTTATCGGGTGAAAGTCAAATAAGGACCCACAAGAATTTCTTGATCAGGTGCAGAAGGTTACAGATATTTTGGGGGTGACTGCTAGTGAGAGCGCTAAGTTAGTCGTATATTAGTTACAGGATGTGGCTCACTCATGGTTCAAATAGTGGAAAACAAAGAGGGCCGCAGATGCAGGGCCCATAGAATGGGAGAAGTTTGCTATTGCTTTTCTGGATAGGTTCTTCCTGCTAGAGTTGAGGGAACCGAAGGTTTTAGAGTTTATTAATCTGAAGCAGGTCAACATGACAGTACAAGAGTATTCTCTCAAGTTTACTCAGTTAGCTAGATATATCCTTTATGTGGTAGCAGATAGCAAATCTAAGATGAGTAAGTTTGTGTTTTGTATGTCTAATAGTGTGGTCAAGGAGTGTAGGAATGCAATGCAGATTAAGGAGATGGATATATCCATGCTCATGGTCCATGCTCAATAGATAGAAGAGGCTAAGAATAAAGAGAAGAAGAATAAGAGAGCTAGAATAGGTAGCTTCAACTTCACTGAGCCTAAGTTAGAGAGTGGGAATCATTCCTAGTTCCACTCAAAATCTTTAGTTCCAGCTCCATCCTCAGCCAGTGCTCCTATGCCGAAATTTAAAAACGACAATAGAGATAGGGCATCAGGCCCTAAACCCCATGGTAGTATTAGCAGTTCCCAAACAAATCTTCTCTGCCAGAAGTATGGCAAAAACCATCAGGGTGTCTGCAGAGCTGGCAGTGATGTATATTTCGAATATGGCAAGCCAAGCCATAGGGTCAGACAGTGAGGTTTGAAGAGTCAGCATAATCGTCCCCCAACTTAGTTCGGTCGCTCGAATCAGCAGGGTGTCACTTCCAGTGCCACCAGTAAGCAAAGCCTAAATAGACCCCATGCACTTTAGTCCCGACAAGATCAGGAGACTCCTCCTAATATGGTCACTGGTATGTTACAAGTTTATCATTTGCATATTTATACTTTGCTAGATCCAGGAGCTTTTTTGTCCTTCGTAACTCCTTATATAGCTGTTGACTTTGGAGTCAGTCCCAAAATTCTAGCAAAGCCTTTATCAGTCTCTACCCCAGTGGGTAAATCTATCATAGCTCGGTGGGTATACAGGAACTGTCCAATTATAGTATCTTAGAAAGTTACTTCAGCAGACTTAGTAGAATTAGAGATGATAGATTTTGATGTCATTCTCGGCATGGATTGTCTTCATTCATGCTATGCTTCAATTGGCTATAGAAACAGAATTATCCAATTTTAGTTTCTGAATAAACCTATCTTAGAATGGAGGGGTACTACCTCAGCACTCAGGGGTCAGCTTGTTTCTTACCTAAAGGTGAAAAAAATGATATCTAAGGGATGTGTCTATCATTTCGTTTGAGTTAAGGATTCTAGTTCTGATACTCCCAGTTTTGAGTCACTTCTAGTAGCATGTGAATTCCTAGACGTGTTTCCCAAAGTTCCTTCCAGGAGGGAAATTGACTTCATAATAGACCTTCTTCCAGATACTCAGCCCATATCTATTCTGCCATATAGAATGGCTCCAAAAAAACTTAAAGAATTAAAAGAACAGTTGATGGATCTCCTAGATAAGGGATTCATCAGACCCAGTATATCCCCTTGGGGTGCACCAGTTCTATTCGTGCGTAAGAAAGACGGTTCTCTTAGAATGTTCATTGACTACCATCATCTAAATAATGTTACAATCAAGAACAAGTATCCACTTCCCAAAATTGATGACTTGTTTGACCAACTTTTGGGTGCCAATTACTTTTCTAAGATAGACCTTAGATCAGGCTATCATCATCTCAGAGTCAGAGAATGTGACATTTCAAAAACAGCTTTTAGAACTCAATATGGTCACTTCAAATTCTTAGTAATGTCCTTTGGTCTTACCAATGCCTTAAGAACTTTCATGGACTTGATGAATCGTGTGTTTAACCAGTAGTTGGACATGTTCATTATAGTCTTTATAGATGATATTCTTGTCTACTCCCACAGTGAATATGATTATGTAGACCATCTCAGAATAGTATTACAGACTCTCAGAAACCATCCGTTGTTCACCAAATTTAGTAAGTGCAAATTTTGGCTAAGGTCAGTAGCTTTTCTTGGCTATATAGTTTTCGGTGATGGCATTAGAATGGATCCTCGAAAGATTAAAGTAGTAAGAAAATAGCCCAGACCCATCTCTCCATCAGATATCTAAAGTTTCTTGGGTTTGGCCAGCTATTTTCGATGGTTTGTTGAAGGATTTTCGTCTATTGCATCCCCTACATCCAGATTGACTTAGAATAAAGTCAAATTCCAATGGTCAGATTCTTGTGAGAAGAGTTTTCAGAAGTTGAAGACTCGACTCACTACAACCCCAATTTTAACTCTACTAGATGGTTCAGATGGGCTTATGGTATATTGTGATGCTTCTAAAGTTGGTTTGGGGGTGTGTTTTGATGTAGAGAGGTCAGGTCATCGCCTATGCCTCTAGACAACTTAAGCCCCATAAAGAGAACTACCCCACTCATAATCTTGAGTTAGCAGTTGTAGTATTTGCCTTGAAGATTTGAAAGCACTATTTGTATGGGGTACATGTTGATGTGTTCACGAGCCTCCAGTATGTGTTCTCTCAGAAAGACCTAAACCTCTGTCAGAGAAGGTGGTTGGAGTTGTTGAAAGACTATGACATGAGTGTTCTGTATCATCGAGGCAAGGCCAATGTAGTGGATGATACTATTAGTAGAATGTCCATGGATAGTGTTGCTCATGTGGAGAATGATAAGAAGAAGTTAGTTCAAGAAGTTCATCAGCTTGCCCGACTAGGTGTCTGCTTAGTCGATTCAGCTGAAGGTAGTGTATGGGTGCAAGTAGTTCAGAATTATCTCCACTTTCTGGGGTAAAAAAAAGCAGGATAGGGATCCCAGTTTAGTTATGTTGAAGGAATCAATCAGAGATCAGAAGATAGAGGGTTTATCCTAAGGGGAAGATGGTGTATTGCATTGCCAGGGTCAGCTATGTGTGCCAGGTGTAGATGACTTGAGGCAACGGATTCTTGCATAAGTGCATGGTGCGTGCTACTGAATTCATCCAGGAGCTACTAAGATGTATCTCGACTTATGGTAAGTCTATCAGCGGAGTGGGATGAAGAGATATATTGTAGATTTTGTAGCTAAATACTCAATATGTCAGCATGTTAAGATTGAACATTAGAAGCCTAGTGGGTCCATGCAGGAGTTCAGTATTCCCACATGGAAATGGGAAGAAGTGAACATAGACTTTGTGACGGGTTTGCCTCATACTCATCGCCAGTATGATTCTATATGGGTTATCATAGACAGGATGACCAAGTCAGCTTATTTTTTACCAGTCCATACCTCTTATTCAGTTGAGGATTATGCCAAGCTCTATGTCAGAGAGTTGGTTATGTTACATGGATCTCTATTGTCTATCATCTTAGATAGAGGTATGTAACTAACCTCTCATTTTTAGAAAGCCTTCCAAAAGGGTCTCGGTACCCAAGTTCACCTCAGTATAGCCTTCCACCCTCAGACAGATAGTCAAGCCAAAAGGACCATTCAGACTTTGGAAGATATGCTAAGGGCGTGTGCCATTGACTTTAATGGTAGTTGGGATGACCACTTTCCTTTGATTGAGTTCGTATATAATAACAATTACCATTCCAGCATTTAGATGACTCCTTTTGAGGTGCTCTATGGGAGGATATGTAGATCTCCCATTGGTTGGTTTGAAGTGGGTGAGGCCATAGTGATGGGTCCTGACTTGGTATTTGGTACCTTAGAAAAATTTCAATTGATCAAGAAAAGGCTTAAAATAGCTCAGAGCCGCCAGAAATAGTATGCCAATATGCGCAGAAAGGATCTCGATTTTAAGATTGGTGGCTTTGTGTATTTCTCTCCTATGAAAGGAGTGAAGAGGTTTGGCAAGAAGGGGAAGCTTAGTCCCCGATATGTCGGTCCTTATTGAATTCTCAGCCGTTTTGAAAAGGTAGCTTACGAGCTTGAGTTGCCTTCAGACTTAGCTTCAGTGCACCCAGTGTTTTATGTCTCCTTTCTAGAGAAATGCATAGGTGACCCAGCAGTTGTAGTCCCTGTAGAGGGTATGGATGTTCATTACAACCTCTCTTATGAGGAAATTCCAGTCGAAATTTTTGATTATCAAATTTGCAGACTGAGAACAAAGAAGCCCCTCTAGTCAAACTTCTTTGGCGGAATCACGCCGTTTAGGGAGCTACTTGGAAAGCAAAAGTAGATAGATGGACCAATTATCCTCACCTCTTTTTTGAAAACTCAGACTCAGTTCAAGGTAACAATTTTCCTTAAATTTACTCAGTTTCATGTTTAGATGTAGTTACCAACATGGTATCAAGTAACGTTGCATACTCAGTCATGCATTCATGAATCAGTTCAATTGTGTACTCATGCATTAGATATGCATGTTCAGTAAACAAACTCAGCTTATCAGTAATATCAGTTATAAAATCATGCATTAGTTATGCATGTTCAATACGATAATTCAGTATATCAGTAGTTTATGCCATGAAATCATCCTTTAATTGTGCATGTCTAGTATGTACTTTCAGTCTATCAGTTCTCCCATCTTAGTCAGTCTCATTTAAGGATGAATGTTCCTAAGGGAGAGATATTGTAAGACCCCGCAAAATCCTTAGCATAATTCAGTCCTTTAAATCTTGTTAAGGGGTCCCAGACTCAGAAAGTTTTAGCTAAGTATTCATACTTAGAGTTATTTTAGCCTTCATAGTTGGCAATCTTATTTCGCGATCTATACGACCTTTAAATATCAATTTTTGGGTTGATCCATGATCAGGAATATCAGTAGGCATCCACGGACGAGTTTTAGATTTTTCAAACATTTTTTGAAAAATGTTTGAGAGTCCAAACCAGTGTATCGATGCAATCTTGACGTGCCGTGTCGCCTATCGCATCGATGACTATTTTCTCCTAGATCCCAGTACAATTTCCAATGAACTGATGTAGACACGATGTGGTGCGTCAGCCATCGCGTTGATCCCATTGATGCGGTGTGTCGGTCTGTGCATTGGTAGGTCAGTTTTTAGTCATTAAAAAGTTGCGTCCTCAAGATATTAGGGTTATTTTCCCACGTCTATCAGCCCCCAAAACATGAGATTTAGCCACTTTAGAGGAAAAATCCACTCACTATTCTCAAAATTACTCAAGAACAAAACCCTAGGGCTTATAATTCAAGGTTCAAGATTTAAGAATTCACCATCAATCTTCATAAATTCAAGTACTCAGGTATGTGAAGTGTTCATCCAAGGGTTTCTTTCACCATTGGAGTCCAAGAAACTCTTTTAAACTTCAAGTAGACTGTTTTCATGATTTCCATGATTGGATTTGTGTATTCATGATTATAATGTTAATTGGGTTACCAATCTATGGTCTATTACAAGTTTTATGTGGAATTGATTATTATGTGTTTAGTATCATGTGAATTCATGTTAAAGCCATTGAATTTGTGAATTTAGGAAGTCATGTTATGATGCCTACATGTTGTTTTAGTATCATGTGCATAGTTATGCTCCCCAAGTATTTGTTAAAATGCTCATGTGAATTAAATGGCTAAAAATCAGGACATGCTAATATATGTGTAAACTTATTCCTTACAAGTGTTTGATAAAATGTCCTTATGGATGAGTTATGAACAACTGCACAGTGTTATGCTTTTCAAGTTTACTCTATGCTTTACTTTTCATGCTATCAAGTTCTGGGAGTATTTAATACCCAAAAATTTAGTTTTTTACCTAGTAATACAATAGTTACAGAACAATCTCAGTAGTGTTTCGAACAGTAGTACTTAGTAATCAGTCACAGTCTCAGATCAGTATTCAGTTCAGAACTCAGCAAACTCAGTCAGTTAATCAGATTCAGTAGTACTCCATCAGTTAGCGGAATCCAGTAAACTCAGTTCAGTTCATTTAGACAGTATTATCAGTAACAATTCAATCAATCCTAGTAGGATTCGCACCGAGCGAACCCAGGGATGGGGACATTCTTGCCAGTATAGGGTTTGATCCTTAGTAGCAATTCCTACGTTAAATAACTACATAGCTAGCATAGGTTGAGATATCTTCCTTCCAGACTAGGGTTGATATATCTCGTATGAGTTTTTCTACCAGCGAGTATTAACAAAATAGCTTCCTATCAGAGAGGGTTAACTCACAACTTATCTTTACCCGTGGCATGGTATTGACACCCTTCCACCTGGGGTTACAGGTTGTACCCCAATCCATTCAAAGATGGGCATGTCAGTTAGATGATTACCTCCCATAATTTCAGTTTCAGTCTCAGTATAGTATTCAGTTTAGTTTTGCAAAATTAGGACTCTCAGATACAGTCATACAACTCAGTATAGAACTCAATTTAGTTCTACAGAATTAAGACTGTCAAAAATAGTCACCCAGTTATCAATCAGAACTGTCAGAAATAGTCACTCAGTTATTAGTATTATAGTATCAGTAAACTCAGATATTAGTTAATCGGTATTTAAAACTCAGTAACCAGTGCTAACATGATCTCAGTTATAGTTTATGCATTCATGTATGTTCTTTCATTCTATTATGTTCATGTTACTTATTTAGTTATTGTTCATGCATATGAACCTATGCATATCAGCCTACCTCACTTAGCATACCATTATATTCAAAGTACTGACGCATACTTTTCGTTTGTGCTATGATGTCTTATATAATAGGTTTAGACGCATGGGCTCTTGACCATATTTAGTAGCCCAGCCTATCCGTAGCAGACTTAGTGGAGAGTCCTCATAGTTTGAGGATAGAATATTATTTTAGTATTTCAATACAGGTTTTAGTAGTCGGAGTTAGTTGGGGGCTTGTCCCATCAACTCCATAATCTAGACAGTTAACGGCTTTCAGACTAGAGTATTTTAGACAAATATTTCAGTATTAAGTTTTCAGTATTCAGTATTTGTTTTCAGTTATGAACCTTATGGAAATTTCATCCTACCTTCCACATTTATTTTAGTAATATTAGTATTGCAATGTTATTAATATTTAGTGCTCCCAGCAGGTACCATTCATAGGTTAGCTTGTAGTTTTTTGGGGTTGCTAGCACCGTGTAGCGTCCCGGGTACAAACTCGGGGCGTTATAATTTGCTTCTTCCTATTCATTGCATGGAATACTTTGTATCCTATAAATAGAGGTGGTGTTTCATGGTTTTGGGATATACACAAGATAATAGAGAGTTCACAAAAAAATTAGTAAGAAAAAGAGTTTTCTTATTGAAGGGAGGTGTTCTTTTTGTGGAGCTTTGAACTCAACTTTAGTCCAGAGTTGTTGAGTTATTGTGAGAAGGCTTTTGAATCGTGGAGGGGACAAGTCAAGAAGATTACTGCTGAATCGGTGAAAATATTTGCTGCAGTGGGCTTGAATCTCCTTAAAGAGAGCGAGATATCTACGCATCAGCCGAAGAAGAAAATAAAGACATTTTTTTCTTTTTTTCTACAATTGTAATTTTCAGTTGTAATTGTTATTGTAATTTCACCAATAATTTTAAGGAGAGTCAATGGAAAAAATTTAAAAACCCGTGGATGTCAAGATGGGAGATCTCAACAAGTCATTCTGATTCAACGGTACTCATTTCAAAAGGTGAAAGGGTAAAGTATTTTTCTACTTAAGTCTTCTCAATGTCTCTTATGTTTTAACTAAGAAGAACCCAAACAAAGTAGATAACTCTTCTATGACCGATGATGAACTTATCTCTCTTCAAGAGAAAGTGAAAAAATATGACGGTGACTACTATGAGTATCGGTATTTTTTACTTAATTGTCTATCCGATAATTTTTATGATTATTATGATAGAAATTACTTTAGTGCAAAGAAAAATTGGAAAGCCTTGCAGAGTATGTATGACACTGAGAAGGCGGGAGCAAAAAATATGCAGCTAGAAGACTTTTCTGTTTCCAAATGGTGGACAACAAATCAATGGTAGACCAAGCTCAGGATTTCATAATGATTGTTGGTGAGCTCAGGTCCAAAGAAGTCAAAATTGGAGATAACCTTATTGTTTGTGGCATAATTGATAAACTTCCACCTTCGTGGAAGGAATTTCAAAAAACTATGCGCCACAAGCAAAAACAACTTCTCTTGATACTTTGATAATGAGAATCCGCATGGAAGAAGAAGCAAGGGGCCAAGATGAACTTTTGCAAACAGAAGAGAACAACATCATACCGAAGGTAAATTTAACTTCTTCAAATAATGCTACCCCTGAAACTAACAAAAATACTACTTTGAAGCCTAAGAAGAAACAATTCAAGAAAAATGATGGTAGACATCCCAAGGACAATAATGGTGGAAACAACCAAGAAAAAAATCAACATGTACAAGAAAAAGAACTGTGCTTTGTCTGCGGAAAGAGTGTGCATATTGCTCGATTTTGCAAATTTCAGAAACGTGGGCCTAAACCTTAGGCAAACGTTACTGAAGAACCATTTGTGATGGTGATAACAGACATTAACATGGTGGAGAATGTTGATGGATGGTCGGCTGACTCTGGAGTAAACCGTCATGTCTGTTATGACAAAGACTAGTTTTAAAAAATATACAAATTTTGAAGAGCCCAAAACTATCATGCTTAGAGATTAACATACAATTCAAGTACTCAGAGTAGGAAATGTCAAATTGAGGTTTACTTCTGGAAGGGTATTAATCTTAAAGATGTTTATACTCCTTCTATGATAAAAAATTTTATGTTTAGTTTTCTTCTTAATAAAGCAGGCTTCAAACATATAATTAAATCTGATCAGTATGTAATTGTTAAAAATAATGTGTTTTTGGGAAAGGGGTATGCATGTGATGGTATGTTCAAGTTTAATGTTGAGATGAATAAAACATCTACTTCTGTTTATATGCTTTATTCTACTAATTTTTGGCATGCACCTTTGTGTCATATAAATGATCGTTATGTGGGAATCATGAGTAGTTTAGGATTAATTCTAGTGATAATTTTTTTTAAAAAAAATGTGAGGCTTGTAGTAAAGCCAAAATCACAATAAGGCATCATTTTCAAGTTGAAAGAAAAACCGATTTATTAGAATTAATTCATAGTGATATTTGTGAACTTGGTGAAATTTTAACTCGTGGAGGAAATAGATATTTTATCACTTTCATTGATGATTTTTCTAAGTTTACATATGTTTACTTAATGAAAAATAAAATCAATGCATTTGAGATCTTTAAAACTTTTCTCCATGAAGTTGAAAATTAGTTTAATAGAGAAAGAAAAGGAATAAGAAGTGATAGAGGCCGTGAATATGAGTCATATGAATTCAATTCTTTTGTTAAATCATTAGGTATAATTCATGAAACTCCTCCTCCTTATTCTCCTGCATCTAATGGTGTAGCGGAAAGGAAGAATAGAACTTTGGTTCAGTTAACTAATGCCATGTTAATTGAGTCTTATGCACCTTTAAGTTTTTGGGGTGAAGCTCTTTTGACTGCTTGTTATGTGTTGAATCATGTGCCTCATAAAAAAAACCAATTAACACCTTTTGAGTTATGAAAAGGTCATAAGCCAAATTTGGGATATCTAAGAATTTGGGGTTGCTTAGCCTATATAAGGTTAATGGATCCTAAAATCTCTAAGTTGGGTAAAAAAGTTACTACTTGTGCTTTTCTTGGTTATGCTTCAAATAGTACGGCCTATAGATTTTTTAATCTTGAAGATAGCATGATAATAGAATCAGTTGATGCTATTTTTCATTGATATAAATTTCCTTTTGATTCTAAAAATAGTAGGGGTCATAGGACTGAAAAAAATAATTTGTCACTACCTAGTTCTTCTACATCTACTTTGAAAAATCAAGAAAATGATGATTTTGAGTTAAGAATAAGTAAACGAGCAAGAGTAGAAAAAGATTTTGGTCATGATTATTATGTTTTTAACATTGGAGATGACCCTATCACTTTAAAAAAAGCTTTGTCTTCACATGATGCTATTTTCTGGAAAGAGGTTGTAAATGATGAAATGGAATCACTAATTTCCAATAAAACTTGAAAGCTAGTTGATTTACACAGGTTGTAAAACAATTGGATGTAAATGGGTCTTACGTAAAAAGTTAAAACCGAGTGGATCTGTTGATAAATACAAAGCTAGGCTAGTAGGCTAAAGGTTTTAAACAACTAGAAGGCCTAGAATATTTTGAAACTTTTTCACCGATAACTAGAATTATATCCATTAGACTCTTAGTTGTTATTGCAACAAATTTTGATTTACAAATTCATCAAATGGATGTAAAAAATACTTTTTTCAAATGGAGACCTATATGAAGAGATTTACATGGAACAACCTGAGTGTTTTGTTGAGGCTGGCCAAGAAACCAAAGTGTGTAAACTTACTAAATCCCTATATGGCTTAAAACAGACACCAAAGCAATGACATAAAAAGTTTGATTCCTGCATGATTGATAATGGGTTTAAAACAAATGAGAGTGATAAGTGCATATATCATAAGTCTTGGAATAATTTGCATGTTATTATTTGCCTATATGTTGATGATTTTTTTATCTTTGGCTCTAACATGAATATTATTGGCGAAACTAAAAATATTCTTAGAATCCATTTTGATATGAAAGATCTTAGTGAGGTAAATTTTATTCTATGGATAAAAATAACTAGAACATGTGATGAAATTTTCCTTGATGAGTCACATTATGTTGAAAAAATATTAAAAAATTATAATTTCCTTGATTGCAAGCATGTTGTAACTCCATTTGATTCTAGGGTTTACTTGTTTTCTATTGAAATTGAAAATGATGCTATAAATCAAAAGGAATATGCTAGAATAATTGGAAGTTTGATATATGTGACTGATTGTACTAAACCTGATATTTCATATGTAGTAGGAGTATTTAGCAGGTTCACTAGCAAGCCAGGTAATGAACATAGGCATGCTATAACGAGAGTAATGAGATATTTAACTGGAATGAAAAATTATGGTTTGTTCTATAAAACATATCCTACTGTACTTGAAGGCTTTTGTGATGCGGATTGAAATACTTTATCAGATGATTCCTTATCCACTACTGGTTATTATTTTACTTTAGGTGGTGGTGCTATTTGTTGGAAGTCTAAAAATCAAACTAGAATTGCTAACTCTACCATGGAGGCTGAACTAATTGCTTTAGCTTTAGCTAGTGAGGAAGTGAATTGTTTGAGAGATTTGTTATTTTAAATACCTTATTTTGAAAAACCAATTCCTCCTATATTAATTCATTTTGATAGCACCGCTGCAATTGGTAGAGTTCAAAATCATTATTAGAACGGTAAATCCAGACTTGTATGGAGAAAACACAGTAATGTGAGATCATATTTGACAAATGGTACCATTAATATTGATCATGTCAAATCTTGTGATAATTTTACAGATCCGTTGACTAAGGCCTTAGCAAGAGAAAAGGTCTGGAGCACATCGAGAGGGGTGAGATTGAAGTATATTGAATCTTGAGTCAAATATGAGAAAACCCAACCTGGGGACTAGAGATCCTATAACCAGGTTCAATGAAAAAATGAATCACATGATGACTTGATGTGAAAAATACACTTTTTTCATCCCTCCCTATGATGTGAGTGCATTTACCTGTAATGATATTGAGGTTGAGTTTTAAAAAACTCTTAATGAAAATTTGTAGCTCGTATGAGTAGGGTGTTAAATTACAGGTTCAATCTCGATGAATTTCACCTATATGAGTGTAGAGGTAGGCCGCTTCCTATGAGAATTAGGCTCATTCTCAAAAGACACTTATTAAAACTGAGATAGCACAAGGCCGTAATGTGTTGGCTATAAAGCTCATATCAACAATTTGACTCTTATGTGTAAGCAGTAACTTTTTATTTCCCTTAAGCAGTCATAGTTCAAGTCTGATATCACTATGATTCTAGAGTAAAAATTATTGTTTTACTAAGGAGGTTCAATGCAGAGCACACCTTCGTTATGCATGGTAGTCTTCCTTCAACTAGTAGGTTCTCTTGTGTTAATATTAAAAATGAGCGGGGGATTGATGGAGTTTGGACATTTTTTATAATAATTATATGCTTTATTACATGCATAATATGTTACGTCCAAGTGGCCATGCATGAAATAATTTTCATTCTTCCATAGTTTTACTGTAACTCTCATTTTGAGAGTTAACCGTAACAGTGAGCATTTCATCAGTGGCAGTAAATTGGCTAGCATTCTTTCAACTTGTTGGCAGTTACTTGGATTTAATTTTTTGGTAACCTATTTTGGCCATTAGTTGCTCATTATGTTAGCATTCACCTTGGTCATTATTTTTGTGAGTTAGTGGTTAGAATGTATACATAAGTTACTTGTAACTTATATCTTTATTCCTCTATTATCCTACTCATTATATCTTATAACTCATGTAACTCTTGTAACCTAAAAGCCCTTGATATTTCATTTTTACTATCCCATTTACTTCTTCTTATTCATTGCATGGAAGACTTCCTTTCCTATAAATAGAGGTGGTCTTGCATGGTTTTGAGATATACAAAAGCTAATAGAGAGTTCACAAAAGTTAGTAAAAAACAGAGTTTGCTAGTTAAAGGGAGGTGTTCTTTTTGTGGAGCTTTAAACTCAACTCTTCTCATAGTTGTTGAGTTATCGTGAGAAGGCTATTGTATCCTGAAGGGGATAAGTCAAGAACATTACTACTGGACCGATGAAAATATTTGTTGCAGTGAGCTTGAATCTCCTTAAAGAGAGCGAGATATTCACGCCTCAACCGAAGAAGAAGAAGAAGACATTCTTTTCTTTTTTCTTCACTTGTAATTTTCAGTTGTAATTTTTATTGTAATTTCACCAACACAATACAAAAACAAGGATCATGATGTCACTTGCCGCGACAAACCTTAACAAGTAAGCCTTTCACCCAAACTAATACACACAAAGAAAAGACAGAAATGCCTCTAAGGTGAGGCTTCTAGAATGAAGCCGAACTACATAGATATAATAAAAGTGGAAAGAAAAAAATCAACACATGCAGCCATAAATCCCAAAACCTAGTATCAAAGGTGTAAGAACTACTAATTTATACAGGATTCAAATACATCATAAAATAACCACGAAGAAATAATATATGTCTCCGATTACTAATAAAGACACAACTAATACGGAAAGATAAAAATGAACTTCGAACGTATGAATGTCTAATCTAAGGCGCACCCAAATTTGAAGTTGCACCAAATGGATGAAGTAGCAGTGAGTACGGTCCACTTGTACTCAGTAGGTATCATAGGTTGACCAAGCAAAGTAGAAAATAAAGCATACAAAATACACACTAAGGGCACGTCACCTGCAATCATAAAATGTCCCACAGTAGCCCACACTACTTGTACTACTAGTTCTAATATATATCACATATATTAAAACATCACACTAAGATAGGATAAGGGAGAACATGTAGAGATAAGATAATCAAAAATAAGTAAAGAAAGATACAAAAAATACATAGATGAAAAGTCAGTATGATACTATAACACAACGTAACACAATAAAGTAAGTGCAGTGTATATGATGATGATGCACAAGATCGTCGCACAACCTCCAAAATTGTCCCTGTATACACCTACGGAGAAAAAGCTTCCTGATGTAGGACCCATGGGTGGTTGGTCAATCCATATACAATCCACATATCTTATATCTCCTTTCCAGCACATCCCTCGAAAAGGATTTTATAAGGTCTTACAATATCTCCTCCCCGACATATCCCTCGGGGGAGGTTTAAAAAGGTATTGCCAGTGTTACTTAGGTGTTGCCGCAGTGGTACTAATGTTTCATCAATGAGTATGATATGAGGATTTCACTCTCACTACTAATCACAATGAGTATTTCCATAACTAACCAAATGATATACTTCCACAATCAACCACAATGATATATTTGGACAACCATGTGAGCCAATATGCACTCATTATTTTCGTTTCATCCATGAATTTCCAAATGTCTCGTATACCAATAAGTATGAATATATAACCATACACCAATGGTACCACATTAGTCATTTCAACAACACAATACAATTATTCACATGTATTCTGGATTATCAACATCACATAGGACCCCACACAGTCACGCACATCATATAATATCTCAATTTAAACAATTACATCACATATAGGCCCCACACAGGTATGACAATAGATATCTATTTTTCATGATTAGTTCCCACCCTTAACATACATTTTGTATGATCATTTACTACTCAGCCCAATCTGAAAAAGTTAAGACATAACCTACCTCGAATGCCAAAATCGGTCCACTACACTTTGAATCCACAATCTTACCTTTTATGAACAATCCCAAAATCAACTAAAATCAAAAAATGTAGAATCTACACGTCAAACAAAGCCAACGATACCTATATTGACTACTTTTGGTTCGGGGTCAAAACGGACCCCCAAAATAAGTTTTCAAAAAAGAAGGGAAAAATTAAAACTTTACTTCGAAAACGTGTTTTCTATATTTCAGAAACCTGCTACTGAAAACCCAAGTCCAATTGAGTCAAAAATAAGATTCAAATCGAAGAAAAACCATTCTTAAGCTTTATCGGATAAAATCTTTGAAATCCGGATTAAAATAACTAATCGGAGTTGTTTTGAAGGTTAAATTGATGAAAAACTAGTAATTATAAGAAAAAAATATTATTCAAGTGAAAAGGAGTGAAATTTGGATTTAAAATCAAGCCTTAAGATTTTTGGGGGTTTTAGAAATTAATCAAGAAATTACTAAGAAAAAGGTGAATTTTTACTTTAAATTTGTAATAGAATCAAGAAATAGATGTTAATCTAGTTTTACAAGCTTCTACAAGCTTCACTTTTAAGCTCCCACACTATTTTAGGGTTTAACTTTCAAGAGGCAAGATGAAAAATGAGCAAAATGGATCCCAAAACTGCTATTAACAATGCAAAAAAATCTGCACCAATTTTTTTCCAAGTCCGGATGGAATTCAACGGGGTGTCTGAAATTCATTTAGGATCTGATATATGTAAACGAACTATGCAACCACACTAAATTTGACGTTTTAGACGTATTGATGAAGTCTAATTTTCAAAATTATATCATTTTCATAGAGTTGACCCCCAAAACTTGAAATTATAGTTTTCTAAACCGAGGGTCGAAAAGAGATTTAAAAGTCATAAAATCATACCAAACATGTTACCATCCTAAAATCAACGTTCTGGATCTGCTGGAAAAGTTGAATTTTCCATATGAGGTCGTTTCAACTAAATGTGGATCCCACACCCATATTCCTAACTTTTCAACTTTTTGACCAACAGGTCAAAATGAGCTCGGGTGCACCGAGACCCAAACATAGGTCTACCTAGACTAAAAGCAATATTTCAAAGTTGATGGCATAGAACGTTTAGCAATCTGTTGCACGGATCGAAAGATGTCAACGTAAATTTAAAATAAGGCTCTCAAAGCCATCAAAAATCACAATATTGCATAGATGGTACCAAAATACATCGAGAACCGTGCCAATCACCCCACACCCTAGAAATACCATAATGCAACTATGAAAAGGAGCAAGAAATTCAAATCAAACAAAATCATAAATTTCACCTATTTCATCAAAGTTTTTGATCGTTACATCATCCACCACTGAAAATTTAGTTGGTCCTCGAACTTTGAAAAAGAAATACCTATAAAAAATTACGCATATCAGATTCAACCTTCCAAGTAGCCTCATCCACAAGTTGATGTTGCCACTAAACCTTAACGATAGGAATAACTTTAGAACGCAACTGCCTAACATCCCCAGCCAAAATGGAGATCGACTCCTCAACAAATGACAAGCACTTATCTAACTATATCGACTCCCAACAAATAACATGGAACTCATCAGGAATGTAACAAAAAAGCATAAAAACGTGAAAAAAAATGGATGAACAGTTGATTGATCAGGGGGCAAAGCTAACTAATAAGCCATATTACTAACAGTATGAAGAATCTCAAATTAGCCAATATACCTAGGGCTAAGCTTGCCCCTCTTCCCAAACCTCATCACACCCTTTATGGGTGAAACTCGAAGAAATACATGATCACCAATACTAAATCTCAAGGCACGAACTCTATGATCAGCATAACACTTTGGCCTACTCTGAGCCACTCAAAGTCTATCCTGAATGACCAGGACTTTATCCAAAGACTCATAGAGCAAGTTTGTACCTTAAGGTCTCACATCTGAAAAATCAAACCAACTCACTGGAAAGAAAACGCCTACCATACAACGCCTCAAAAGGATCCATATCAATGTTGGAATTGTAACTATTATTACATGCAAACTCTGCTAAAGCCAAATATTGTTTCCTCTGGCCACCAAAATCCATCACGCATGCACGAAGCATATCCTCCAAAACCTGGATGGTCCACTTTGACTGGCCATCAGTTTGGGGGTGCAATGCAGTACTGAGATCCACTCGAGTACCCAGCTCATCCTGAAAAGTCTTCCAAAAGTTAAATGTGAATACAAGACCTCGATCTGAAATAATGGACACCGGCATACCATAAAGACACACAATCTCATAAATGTTAATATGGGCCAACCTCTCATCACTTAATGAGACCTGAACCAGAATAAAATAAGCTGACTTCGTCAATCGATCCACGATAACCCAAACACTATCAGAACTATGAAATGTACGTAGAAAACCAGTCACAAAGTCCATAGTGATCCATTCCCACTTCTACTCAAGAATGGGCAACCTCTGAAGCAATTCACGAGGTTTCATATGCTCAGCCTTCACCTAATAACAACATAGGCCATGAATCACAAAATTTGCTATATCTCACCTCATACCAACCCACCAGTAGTGTTGACTAAAATCACGATACATCTTAGTCACACCTGGATGGATGGAATATCATGAACAATGGGCCTCCTCCAAGATCTAGCCTCCGCAAATTCCAAAACATCTGGTTAGCTAAAGACTAAACCTTTAAGGTCAAAGGCCTCTTCTAGTCAAAAGATGCGCTAAGATCCCCATTCTAGTCGACTTCTGGATCAAGACATCCGCAACCACAATAACCTTGCCCGAATAGTAGGGAATAGTTAAATCATAATCCTTAAGAAACTCAAGCCAATGGCATTGCCTCAAATTAAGATCTCGATGGGTGAAGAAGTACTGAGGGCTATGATGATCTGAGAAGATCTCACAACGCACTCCATACAAGTAGTGCCTCCATAACTTCAAGGCAAACACGACTACACATAACTCCAAATCATGGGTAGGATAATTCCTCTTATGAGGCTTCAACTGACGAGATACATAAGTAATCACCTTACCCTCCTTTATCAACATAACACCTAACCCAATACCTGAAGTATCATAAAAGATGGTAAAACCCACACCCTCTTTGGGTAAATTTAAGATAGGAGATGAAGTCAACAAATCCTTGAGCTTTTGAAACTTCACCTCATTGTGAATCAAACCACTGAAAAGAAATCTTCTTCTAGGTCAACTTGGTCAATGGAGCTACAATCGATTAAAAACCCTCAACAAAATGACAATAATAACCTGCTAAGCCAACAAAACTCTGAATCTTGATGGGCGAAGTACGTCTAGTCCAATCACAAATCGCTGCAATGTTGGCTGGGTCAACCATAATTCCTTCCTTAGTAACCACATGACCCAAGAAAGAAATAGATTCCAACCAAAACTCACATGTAGAGAACTTAGTATACAACTTCTCATCCCTCAATCTCAACTGCACTCTTGGAATAAACCAAGAAATCATTTATTATAAAATAACAAAGGAGTCAAGATACAGTCGAAACACCGGATTTATCAACTCCATCAATGCGACAGGGGCATTGGTCAACACGAAGGACATGACCAAGAACTCATAATAATAATATTGAGTCCAAAAACCTGTCATTGGAATATCCAAAGCTCTAATCCTCAATTGGTGATAACCGAACCTCAAATCAATATTTGAAAACACCACAACATCCTGAAGTTGATGAAACAAATCATAAAAGTGAGGAAGAGGAAACTTATTCTTAATCGTCATCTTATTAAGCTGTCAATAATCAATACACATCTGTATAGACCTATTCTTTTTCTTCACAAACAAGACAGGCGTACCCCAAGGTGAAATACTAGGTCGGATAAATCCCTTATCCAAAAACTCTTGTGATTAATCCTTCAGTTACTTCAACTCTATTGGGGCCATCCTATAAGGAGAAATAGAAATGGGCTTGGTGCCCAGCTCAACATCAATAGCAAAATCAATATCTCAATTCAGAAGCATAATAGGAAATTCCATAGGGAACACATCCATAAACTCACGAACAGAATCCAAGGAAAGAGAAAAAACAATACTGGTGTCACAAATATGAGCCAAGTAAGATAAACACCCCCTCTCAACCAATTTATGAGCTTGAACAAAAGATATAATCCTCTAAGGAGAAAAAAAAAAGTGCACCCTTCCAAGCTATCTTTAGCATACTCGTAAAGCTAAAGTCACAGTCTTAGCAAAATAATCAAAAACAGTATGATAAAGAGCCAACCAATCCATACCTAAAATGACATCTTAATCGACCATATCTAACACAAACAAATCTACTAAAGTCCCACGCACGGCAAGAGTCACAATACAAAATCAGTGAACCCAATCCACCACTAAAGAATCACCTACTGGGGTAGATACACAAATAGGCATGGAAAGAGGCTCACCAGCAAAATCAAAACCCAAAGAAAAATACATAGACACATAGGAGAAAGTCAATCAAGGATAAAATAATACAAATGCATATTTGAACTAAATGGGGATGATACCTATAATCACAATATCAGAAGCCTCTACCTCAGGTTTGACTGGTATAGTATAACACAGACCACGACCATCAATTTCTTGAGTGGTCCCATGACCACCCCCTCGATCTTTATTACCTCTTCTCCTTGTACCTCTGGCATCACCCCTACCCCTCACAGCTAGAATAGGAGTAGCTCAAACCACCCGGTGGGGATATTCTTTGGACACATGACCAATATCAGCATATAATAGAAATCTATATGAATAGACTCAATAGAAGAAGGTATAATTGGGCCCGAAAGACCACCCTAAATTGTTGAACTAGAGGTTCACTAATTGAACTCTATAAGGACACATGAACTGGCCTACCATGGTATCCACGAAAACCTCTAAAATCTTTGCCTCGAGAGTTCTGACTCCTGAACTTACCAAAATATCGTGCCTTCTTGGCGCCTCCCTAAGATGCACTAAGAATACCCTCTATCATCTTAGAATGATCCATAATATTCTAAAAAAAAGCTCTAAGCACAACCATCTGAGATATAGCCAACTGAAGAAAGACATCCAAACCCTTCACAGAAAGACATCCAAACCCTTCACAGACTTTTCAATCTTCTCAAACTAGATAGAAATGCTATCATAGGAATATATGGATAGGGCATTGATGTGGGCCTCATACTCAACAACTGTTATGGATCCCTAATTCAAATAATAAAACTTATCCCACATACGGTTTCTCAAATTGAAAGGCCCAAATCTTTTTAGAAAAGCCTCAGTGAACTAATCCCAAGTCATCTCAAGAGAATCACGGGATCTACAAATCACAAATGACCTTCACTAATATATCGCAGCATCACTCAAGTGATAAGATGTATAATAAACTCCATGAGACTCGAGAGAATCCAAATTATGCAACTTCTCTTGGTAATCAATCAGAAACACGTAGGCATCCTTGCCCACTACGCCATCAAATCTGGGAGGACCCAATCGAGTAAACCTCTCAAACCTCTTCTAATCTTCAAAAGGCATCACTGCAATAGCTACGAGATAAGTCATAGTAAATCTGGTAGGCTGTGATCCTATTTAGGGAGGTAATATAGATAATGGCTGGACTCTTAATCTCAGAACCCCATAGTCAGATGTTAGCATTAAATGTGGAATAGAATTCAGGGTCTGAGGAGTACCTTAACCAGAATTAGGTGCAATAAGAGGATCCATACTTTAAATTGGAGGAACACCTGGCATGACCAAAGGAGAACCCTCTAAATGGGTCAGCAAATGCAAAAATATCCCTCCTATATTAAGGAAGAACTCTGAAAAACTAGTGTAGGATCTACATCTCCAACTTGCTCAATGTGAGGCTTATGGGAGAGTCACCTAGCACTCCTTTTAGATGGGACTAACCCATAGGGTCGTACCCTTCCTCAAGTTTTTCCATGACTCGAGGATCTCTCTCTGGGTGAAGGTTCTTTATCACTACTCTTGTAGGACCTAGTCAATACCATCTGTGTAGAAAGAGTAAAACATAACTCAGAACACAAAATATGAAACAACTTAGCATGGTAAGGAATAAAAATAAGGAAAGTTTCCTAAAGACATCCTATAGCCTCGCGAAGATAGACATGAATGTCTACGTACCAATACACGAGACTATATTAGACATTCCATTCTTACATCATTGCGACCAATGAAACCTGATTGTTTTGATACCAATTTATCATAACCCAAAAAATAGGGGTCATGATGGCATTTGTCGCAGCAAACATTGACAAGTAAAACTCTCACCCAAACTGATACACACAGGAAAAAAGACAGAAATGCCCCAAGGGTAAGGTTTCTAGAATGAAACCGAACCATATAGATATAATAAAAGCGAAAAGAATAAAATCAACACATGCAACTATAACTCCCAAAAGCTAGTATCAAAGGTGTAAGAACTACTAATACTATCCAAGAGTCAAATACCTCAGAAAAATAACCACAAAGAAATAATATTTGTCTCTAGATACTAATAAAGACATAACTAATATATAGAAAGATAGAGGTGAAATCCACACGTATGAATGTCCAACCGCTACCTTGAGTAATCTAAAGGAAACTGAAATCAACCCTCTGAGGCACACCCAAACCTGAAGCTGCACCAAAAGGGTAAAGTAGGAGTGAGTACAATACACTTGTACTCAGTAAGTATCATAAGTCGACTGAGCAAAGTAAAAAATAAATCATACAAAATACACACTAAGGGCACGTCACCTGCAATCAGAAAATGTCCTATAATGATAGCTGACATGACCCAAACTAGGGCCTATTCGTGTCGGGCATCTCAAGTCTAACCAGGACCGAAAACCTCCCCCGATACCCAACCATAATTGCCTTGCACCCTATGTTGGATGAATTTTGAATATATAACAAGATGAAACAATAATAATCTAAAGACATTAAATAAAGTCTATAAGCATAATCCAACAACCTCAATCAAATATTCAATCAGTTTTAACGCTAGTGCCAATACCAACACTAAGGCTGACACCAATACCAACATTACCCATACCCATAGTTATCTGACAAAGCCTATAACTAGAATCAATAACATCCGGTCACGATATGCCCCCAACCTTATCCAAATCCAAACTAAAGAAATAGCAAAAATAAAAGAAGTCCATAGCATTATATAGAGACTTTCAGAGTATTGAAGTTCACCACTTTAGTCTGACTTAAAGTTGTCCCGAATCCAAGTCACTGAGTAGGAGGAATGGTAGGATGGCCGGTTCTTGCATTGCATAGGGATAGAATGCCCAAAGAAAGTTAGCAGAGTGAAAGCTAACATGTACTTAGGGATAAGATAAAATAATGCAGTAATTCAAAACCAAAGTAAATAACCATATGCTACATATATTTATATATATATATATGTGTGTGTATGTGTGTATGTATATCGTGTCTGGAAAAAGGAACTAGGTTTAGCATGCATTAAAAATTGTAACCCGGGTAGAGTAGCTTGATTTTTCTAAAACCACCCATGGGCTATATGGGTTCAGCTCCCCCTGCTGAAAGGGCGCAGTGCATGTTAGTCGCATGATCAGAGTAAAAAATCTGATATGATTAGTACATCCCTCAAAATATAAAGTGTGACATCATGCACATAGTCACCAAGACCACCCTCATATTAACAAATGTGAGTTTCCAGTGTCAGTCCACCCCGGGACCCTTTTCTTTCATAACTTTGCTACTCGACCCTCTTTAATCCCAATTAAACCTTTTACATATAACCAAACCATTTAACAAGGAGTATTTTGTTTAGGCATTAACCGTTGATATCGTCATACCAAAATTAGAGCTTGCAAGTCTATTCTTTTTATGTCATACCAAACCATTAGACTAAGTTGACTCCCAAGTTTCCATTTAAACCAAAACCATGGCCATCAAGGCCTCTACAAACCATTTAAAACCAACCAAATCAATTTAAGTTCCATTATCTCTTATGCAATGCAATGATTTCAACAATAGTCAAACTATGTGACAAAATCATTCTCATTGGCATTTTAACAAATAGGTTAAGGGTACATATATTTCAAAACAATAACAAGTAATTTGGGGAAATCCAAAGTACCACTAAATCCATTTACCATAACCAAGCATTCCATAATGTAAAAATCATATTAAAATCATGAAAGAAACATCATTAAACTATAAGAAACACTATTCAACCATGAATGGCCAAAAACCTCAACCATTAGTTCCAACCATAACAATATCATGAAATTCATACATTAAAACACATACTCTTTGTAAAATAACAATGAGGGAGGAGTAACATGCCTTAGACACCAAGGAAGATGAAAAGAAACCACCCTTGGAAGCTTTAGTTGATTATCTTGAAGAAACCCTATTGTTTTGCTTGAGAGAGAGTTAAGATAGATTTTAAGAGTTTTTGATTGAGAATAATAGGTTAATGATGCCCTAAAAGGTGTTTTATGTCGTGGTATCAAAGGGAGTTTCAAAGGGGAAATGTCCAGAATACCCCCAACTTAAAACTTTAAAATTACCATAGGTAGGTACAAGTTGACTCTCTAGCTCGTCACAAAAACATACGACTGGTATGATTAAGTCATAACTAGAACAGATAGTTGGACACCACATTCTTTCCAACATATGACTACCTTGCCCAACTCGTCACCATACTATACGACTGGCATGGTCCATCCATACACAAGACAAAAACTAGAGAGATTGACCCAACAAACCGCCACCACCCCTAATGACCTGTACCCACCAAACCATAACCAAAATAAAAACCCAACCACCCTTCACTGGTCTCCTAACGATTGGGGACTCCTGATCCATACCCACACCATATTACTCGTATGGTGAGTTTTTACAAGGACGGTAAGTCCAAAACTCAGGAAATTTCCAAGGGCCAAAGCCCAGGGTGTTTCAATTCTCCCCCGCTTGGATCATTCATCTTCGAACGATGGAACAAGGTAGTGACTAGGATGATTAAAACCCCAAACACCCATACGCTTACCCTTAAGACAGAAAGCAAAGACACCAAGGAAATCAATCTCTACTTTAAGAAAGTCAAAAAACAAAGATACTAAGAGAAACATATACCTTACGCATGAATCTTCGGAAAAGGAAACAAGAATGGATACTTGGACTTCATGTCCTCTTCTGCTTCCTATGTAGATTCTTCCACTTTGTGGTTCCTCCATAGAACCTTTACTGAAACTGCGTCCTTGGTAAGCAACCGACAAACCTATCGATCCAAAATCTTCACAGGGACCTCTTCATAAGATAGAAAATATGAAATACCAATATCCTTGATAGGCATAATTCTTAATGAATCACCAACACACTTTATTAATATAATAACATGGAACACCTAGTGAATGGAGCTTAAACTAGAAGGCAACTCCAATATATATACAACATTGCTGACTTTTCTTAAAACTAAGTATGACCAAACATACCGGGGATTGAGCTTCCTTTTCTTCCCGAATCACCTTCACCTTTTCCATGTCTTGGTGAACCAAATTTGGGCCAAACATCTCTACCTCACCATCCTTGAACCACCCAATAGGAGACCTATACCTCTTATTATACAAGGCCTTAAAGGAGTCATCCCAATGCTAGAGTAGTAGCTATTGTTGTATGCAAACTCTATAAGAGGCAAATGCTAAACCCAACTACCACCATAGTCAATTACACAAGCTCTATGCATGTCCTATAATGTATGAATAGTCCTTTCTGCTTTCCGATTTGACTGCGAGTGGAAAGCAGTACTAAGATTCACCTTAGTCCATAAACCTTTCTGAAATAATCATAAAAAATGTGTTGAAAAATGCGTACCACGATCCGAGATGATAGAAATGGGTACCCCATAAAACTTTACAATCTCTTGGAGATATAACATTGCATAGTCCTCTAACGAGAAATTAACCCTTACTGGAAAAAAGTAAGCAGAATTAGTCGTCCTATCCACAATGACCCAGATTGAATCAAACTGATTCTGAGACCGAGCAAGATCGGTAATGAGATCTATGTTGATCACTTCCTATTTCTATACAGGCAACCTAATTTCTTGATACAATCCTTCGGGCCTAATGTGCTCAACTTTCACTTATTGGCACACATACACTTAGCCACAAAACCATCCACATCCCACTTTATATTGTTCCACCAATACATCTCCTTAAGTTTATTAAATATTTTTGTTGAACCGGGGTGAATAGCATAGCGTGACTCATGCGCCTCATCCAAGATCTTCTCTTGCAAACCATCTATATCAGGAACACATAACCTCCCTTAGTGTGGTACCATCATCACTAATCTTGAAGAATATAACCTTATGTCCACCTATATCACCTTTGATCCTCATCAAGGCAGGATTTAACACTTACTTTTCCTTTACTTTAGCACCAAGAGACGACTACGCCACCTCCTACATAACCACACCACCACCCTCAGAGTCCAAGAGAAAAACTCTAAGGTTAACCAAACGTGAATATCTTTCACCAACTCCCACTTTTATCTACATGAGCCAGACTCCCTATGGATAACTTTCTAAGAGCATCAACAACCACATTAGCTTTACCTGGATGGTAATAAAAACTCATGTCGTAATCCTTGAGACGATTAATCCATCTTCTTTACCTGAGGTTAAGATCTTTCGAAGTAAATACATATTATAGACTCTTATGATCAGAAAAGATATCCACATGCACGCTATACAGATAGTGACACCATATTTTCAGTGCAAAAACCACAACCACCAACTCCAAGTCATGAGTTAGATAATTCTTCTCATACACCTTCAACTTTCTAGAGGCATGCATAAGCTATCACCTTGCCATATTATATCAAGACGCTGCTAAGACCCATACGGGATATGTCACAATAGACTACAAAATCGTTAGTGCCTTCAGGCAAGGTCAAGACTGGAGCCAAAGTTAGCTTATTCTTCAGCTTCTCAAAACTACCTTCACAAATATTAGACCATAAGAACTTTACCTTTTTCTCAGTCAACTTAGTCAATAGGGCAGCTATAGAAGAGAAACTCTCCATAAACCTCCTACAGTAAACCCAAGAAGCTCCAAATAACGGTTGGAGTCATTGGTCAAGGCCACCTCTTAACCACTGCAACCTTCTATGGATCCACCATGATCCCTTCAATAGAAATGACATGACCCAAAAAAGTGACAGCGTTCAACTAGAACTTACACTTCAAAAAATTGGCATACAATTGTTGCTCTTTTAGGGTCTATAACACTATATAGAGGTGATTGGAATGATCCACTTCACTCTTTAAATACACCAAAATATCTTCAATGAACACAATGACGAATAAGTCCAACAGTTTTTATGAATGTCATCGGGTCATTAGTAAACCCAAAAGACATAACCAGAAACTCAAAATGCCCATACCTAGTACGGAAAGCAGTCTTAGGGATATCTACCTTCCTAATTTATAAATGATGATACCCATACCAAAGATCAATCTTGGAGAAAAACTTAGCACCCTGAAGCTGATCAAACAAGTCATCTATCCTTGTAAGAGGGTACTTATTCTTTACTGTTACCTTATTCAACTATTGGTAATCGATACACATCTAAAGGTAACCATCCTTATTACGTATGAATAAAATTGGTGCACTACAAAGGCATAGTAGGATGGAAGAAACCCTTGTCTAAAAGATCTTTTAGTTTCTCCTTAAGGTCCTTCTTAGAGCCATTCTATACGGAGGAATAGAGATTGGACGAGTGTCCGGAACAAGATCAATCCAAAATCAATCTCCCTATCTGGAGGGACACCAGAGAGGTCATCAGGGAAGACCTCAGGAAATTCATTCAACACCAGGATGGAATGCAAGAAAGAACCCTCTAAGTTAGAATCTTTAACCTAGACCAGATAATAGCGACACCCCTTGAAGATCAATCTCCAAGGTCTAAGATACATTATGAACTTCCTCTTTGGAGCTAGGGAACTATCCTCCAACTCAATAACTGGCTCCCTAGGGAATTTAAAGACAACTTTATGGGTCCGATAGTCTAGAGAAACATAGCTGAGTGCAACCAATCTATCCCCAATATGACATCAAAATCAACGATGTCTAATTCAAATAGGTCCACCAAAGTCTCTCATCCATCCAAAGACACCACACAACCCCTATAGTCTCTTTTAGCAACCACAGAGTCATCTACTAGGGTAGATATAGAAAAAGATTTGGAATACACTCGGGACCAAATCCAAAATACATAAACAAAGGGGGTCAGAAAAGAAAGAGTGGACCCCAAATAAAGTAAACAGTACATATCAAAGGAAAAGAGTTTGAACATACCAATAACGACATCAGGTGATGCCTCAGAATCCTGATGAGTAGTGAGATCATAGAGTTGATTCTGACTAGTGTCGAAACTAAATGGTGCACCCTTTGGTGCCGGAGCTGACGAAGAGGCAACAGACACCTTGTTTTCCCCAGAAGCAACCTTAACAACAAGACAGTTTCTAATTATGTGCCTTGGCTGACCGAAAATAAAAGTTTTGTCCTTTCCTTTATCATAGTAACCCCAATACAATCAACCATAAAATCTGCAGGAAGGATATGATGGAGCTGACTAGGCCCCACTAGCTTGAGATTGGGCACTCTGTGCCCTATAATTATCACTACTCTAAAAATATTTATCACTAGACGGCTTTAGGTAGAAAGCACTAGCCATTCAGTAAGACCCATAATTGCTCAATTTCTTCTTGGGCCACTTCCTACTTTCCCTACCACTCTACTGTTGGCCATCATATTGCTCAGAAAATCTAAACTTCTTGCTCTGCCTCTCTCCAATCTCAACCAGCCTCTTCTTCTCTTGCTAAACCTGCTGCATGTACACATAACCAAGAAATGTCAATTTCCTTGTTCAACAAAGCAGCCTTACTCTCCAAAATCAAGTCTCAAGGCAGTCTGAAAGTGAACTTTCTTATTCTAGCCCTCATGCTAGAAACCAACTTCGAAGCATACCACAATAACTGGTGAAACTTCAAGGCATACTCCTTGACCGGCATCTTGCCTTGCTTAAGGTTAATGAAGTCTTCTATGTTTGCTTCCCTCAACTCCTGAGGAAAAAAGTGGTCTAGAAAAGAATTAGAGAAATTACCCCACAGGGCTGACTCAACATCGTCACCCCTTAACAGCTCTCATTCCTAATACCATTGGTATGTTATATCTTTGAGTTTATAGGAAACAAATTCCACACCCTCCATATTATTAGCATGCATAACACAAAATATTTTTTCCATCTCATCCACAAAGGCTTGAGGACCCTCCTCCACCTTAATACTAGTGAACATATAAGGGTTTAACCTCATGAACTAGACAACCCTTTTGGCCTCAAAAGATGGAGTAATAGAAGTACCACACTTTGCCTAAGAAGCTACCAATTGCGCCAACATATGAATAGATTAATGAAACTCATCATTTATAACATCAGCTTGAGGAGCTTGAGGAGCTTGAGAAAGACTGAAGGGAACTGATGGAACTCCAAGAGGACAATCAGGAACTGGACCTCTAGACCGGGTATGAAGCCCATATGTAGAATGGGTCCCATTAAAATTATCCTCGGGTAGGACAGAGGAGTTTCCATGAGTTTTAAATTATCGATGAGGCATGATCTGAAAAGAGAACAAACAAGAATTAGAGAAGATTTTAGGACGTTAGACTCTACAACTTGAAAACAAACACAAGAAAAAGAAATATTCCTAAATTCTTTGTGGCCTTTCCCTTATGAGTGTGGTGCACTACACAGCCTTAAAAGAAACGTTACTCAGTACGGCTTTGTCAGACACCCAATTGACGATAAACCTAAGTCTTTGATACCAATTTAACATGATCCAAACTTGGGCCTAGTCATGTCGGGCATCTCAAGACCAACCAGGACTTGAGAGCGCTCTCGATACCCAACCATAACCTCCATGCATCCTATGTTGGATGAATTCCAAACATATAACAAGATAAAACAATAATAATAATCTAAAGACATTAAAGAAAGTCAATAATCATAATCCAACAACCTCAATCAAATATCCAACCGATGTCAACCCCAATGCCAATACCAATACTAAGACTGACACCAATATCGATACCGTCCATGCCCATTATTATCTTATAAAGCGTCTAACCAGAATCAATAATATCTGATTGGGACATATCTTCGATCATAGACAAAACCAAACCAAAGAAATAAAAAAAAATAAAAGAATTCCATAGCATAAAATAGAACCTTCTGGAGTATAGAAGCTCACCATTTTAGTTTGACTCAAAGATATCCCCGAATCTAAGTATTTAAGCAAGAGGAATAGTAGTATGGTTGGTTCTTCCATCGCATGAGGATACAACATCCAAGGATGGTTAGCGTAGTGAACACTAGCATGTACTCAGGGATAAGATAAAATAATGCTAGTAATTCAAAACCAAAGTAAATAACCATATGCAATCATATAGATGCATATATATACCATTTCAAAAAAGGAAATCGAGTTTAACATGCATTTAAAACCTTAACCTAGGCTGAGTAGCTTGACCATCCTAAAATCACCCACCGACTATATGGGTTTAGCTTTCCCTGCTAAAAGGGCCTCAATGCGTGCTATCCGCATGACCAGAGAAAAGAACCTGAGATTACTAGTACATCTCCCAAAATATAAAGTATGACAACATGCACACGATCATCAAGACTAACCTCATATCAGCAAATGTGAGTTTTCAGTGTCTGTCTCCCCAAGACCCTCACCTTTCACGACTTTGTTACTCGACCCTCTAAAATATACCAGTGTGGTACCCGATCTAAAATATACACATTCGTACCGGCGTGGTACCCGTTCCAACATATATATATCCATACTGGTGTGGTACCCGATCCAACATATACATATTCGTATCGATGTGGTACTCAATCCAATATATACATATCCGTACCGACGTGGTACCCGATCCAAAATACAATATCCGTATCGGTGTGGTACTCGATCCAATATATACATATCCATACCGACGTGGTACCCAATCCAACATATACATATCCGTACCGGTGTGGTTCCTGATCCAACATAAATAAGTATTATCAATATCAAATTTACACAATCTCACAGCATACAACATAATGTACCAAGTTTACAAGTACACTTAAAGTCATAAGACAATTCCATTAAGTAAATTTTTAATAATCATTTATACACGTATCAACAATACAAACATCAATAATTTCAAGCATGTCCGAATACCAATCAACAAGTATTCATAGCATTACTTTAAGGAGTTATCATTATCAAACAATCCTCTCATAGGCACAATTAATAAATCACCATTATTACCAATATAGCCTCTCATGGGCATCCAATAGATATAGTATTTTTATCAGTATCAAAACAAGAATATCATTAAATAAATCACAATTTAATTCTTATGCATACAAGTCACTATTGGAGCCATAATTACCCAATAATTATTAAAAATATTATTATCTTCTTAAATACTGCAATTTGAGTTCTAACATCACCACCTATAACCAACATATTCACGCGTATCATGATCCTCTACCTCTTTTCACATAATACAATCATCACACTAATTCAAGTCATCTATCCCTTATATATTACTATGCTTATCAATATTCGATCTTAGCATAATTTTTCTCATCATATTATTTCACAATACATAAAACCTAGTATAATTACAACTCAACTAGGTTCGTCACTAGAACAACTAAAAAAACATCATGTTCATATACTACATTTATAACAATCTCCTTTCAGGAACATAACACAAAATATCATAAATATTACATAATCAATCAATAATATAGTTTTGGGGATAAAAGGTAAGTACTCGTATCTTTATACACCTCAACTCCATGCCCGCAGACCTAGACATATTTTCTCCCATCAATTCTAAATTATGAAAATATAAAATAACACAATAATCTACTCATTAAACCTAGCCTACCTGGACGCCAAGCTTTTGAATGAAGCAAGATGCAATAAGAATGTTATTTCTTTTCCTCCATGCCTTGGAATAATCAACCATCTAAAAATCAAGCAATAATATTACTCTTCAAATAAATATCTTGGAGGTTCAAAATCACTAGTTATATCCTTAATTCAAGGTCTATATCACCCCTAAATTCAATAATCATTAATTAGCTCTTTCAAGTTTAACCCATCTCCATTAATGAAGCTTTTATACTAAAGGTCTCATCTTTATGGAATTCAAGGTTCCTAACCATCAAAATTCATAATTTAGTTTATGAAATTCAAATTACAAACCTTTAATTTATAGTTACGAATCAACTCTAGGTCATATCAAAAACACCCATGAGTATTTCCCAAAAGGATTCCACCATTAAAGGTCTTTATACGGATTCTAAGATATTAAAGGATTAAAAGACAAAGAAAATAATGGAAAAACTTATCTACACAAAGGAATTTCACCTTAAGCTTTGGAAAATCACCTCTCTAGGGTTGGAGAATGAAATTTGGTTTTTTAGACCTAAAATACGGCTGGAAGTGATTTAAATATCATCAGAATTTCCGCTACAGCAAAATCCCATTTCAGCCCGAACAGTGCTCAGTAAACTAGTCATAACGTTTTACTCCAAATTCAGATTGAGTAACGGTTTGTTGATTTGGAAAGAGGATTTAGAGATATTTAATTTGATAGGTAATGGGATCCCTAAATCCTTATATTCTGTGAGATATGATCATTTGAAGTTGGCTTTCATAGAAACTCATATCGAAACTGCATTGGAAAGAAAGTTTTATAATTAACTTTGTGTTAGAGATATTGTACGGCCTTAATTCTTACCTAATGAAATTTCAAAACTAAAGTATTGATATTAGCACTCACAAATTATTAAAATCATCAAGCTTCAGTCTATCTAGACACATTCGAAGGCTAAAATCTTCACCGAAAAGTTTGAGGCGACGTAATAAATAAAATATTGGCTATTTTGGACACAAGTTAATGTTGAGGAATGAAAATTAAGAATTTTCAGAAATTTATTACGAATAATTTAGTAATGACGAAATGGGTCGTTACATTCTATTTCAAGTTCTGCACCCTCAATAACCTCAGGTGAAGGTAAAAACCCAGTGGGACCATCAGGGTCAAGAATTGGTTCTTCTAAAACATGAGAGACATAAAAATCAATAGAGACTTAATGTTTTAAGTCTTTGACTAGTTCAAAGAGATGTCGGTCAGTTTTCACCAAGTTGAACTCTTTAGTTACTGCATCTTGATAATAAAATCCACTAACAGTTTCATACCCTAATTCTTTAGTATAAAATAACAATTTCAGTAGGGAAAAGTGGTCCTTGACAATGTACCTTAGTTCTGGTACACAACTTGTAACATATGTAGGGATACCCGTATTGAAAAAGGTCCCTCCATGGTGAAAATTTATGAAAATAATCTCCATTTGTTAGGTCACCTGCAACAATGGGTAAAAATTCAAAGTTAGTTAAACGGAATATACCCAAAGTACACACCAATAAGGTAGAAGCTACAACTTTTAATGCACTTTAAGAAAGTGATGGAATATTCCCAAAATCACAGCCCTAATAGTGAAATTTGAAAACCCTAAAAAGTAAAATATGCTAAAATTAAACAAATTTAACAAATATAAATCATAATAACACTTACACGCCGAAGATCTAAGGAAAAACCTCAAATTTCTCCTTTGATCTGACATTGAATTCCATTTATATGAATCAAACAACTCATATTTTTGTTCTCCCATCGTAGAATAAATATTTTTGTGGACGTGTGCCTAGTACTTACTCACCAAAGTCAGAAAAGGCTACTCCCTATATTAATATTATCTATCTGGATGACACCACGTACGTGCTCTTTAAAAAGAATGAGATGCTCTCACTCAAAGCCTCTTTATCGCTGAGCCCCATGGATGAGATACACCACATGATTGCTTTTCAACAATGGACTGCAGAAACTCAAAAATTTATCATCACAAGGTCACAAGAATGACACCAAGTACATGCTCATTGAAGCTAAAATGGAAAACTTTCTGCGTCGTGAAAGATGAAATTAGATCATTCCAAGTCACTTTCTTATCAAGCATTAAGGAAGTAGTGCACTAAATGGTTTAACATCAATCATGTCGACCTTTTTGGTTTGACATCAAGACCATTTGCATAAAATGGTTAAAAAAAATAAAGATGGAACACATCTACGGTGTTGACCGGATGAAGCTTCTCAGTTCTACGCGGATTGATGCCAATTATGTGAAACTTCAATCTGGCAATAAGTGTCAATACCAAATGTACGACGCTTCGATATGGCATGCTCAACATTGGGAGAAACACAACATTTTAGTTTAACATAGCTTATATTAGTGTCAATTAACATGAAATTTGGTTTTCAACCATTGATCTTCTATGCCAAGATGCAAGGAGTTTTCTATTCTAAGATTTAAGGAAATAGGCACAAATTTTCTTGCAAAATATAGAAAAGAGTTGCTTTTCCAAACCGTGATAGGGAATATTTCTCGCCAAATTCTCAAGAAAATGGGTGAAGCATATGTAGGGATACCCGTATTGAAAAAGGTCCCTCCATGGTGAAAATTTATGAAAATAATCTCCATTTGTTAGGTCACCTGCAACAATGGGTAAAAATTCAAAGTTAGGTAAACGGAATATACCCAAAGTACACACCAATAAGGTAGAAGCTACAACTTTTAATGCACTTTAAGAAAGTGATGGAATATTCCCAAAATCACAGCCCTAATAGTGAAATTTGAAAACCCTAAAAACTAAAATATGCTAAAATTAAACAAATTTAACAAATATAAATCATAATAACACTTACACGCCGAAGATCTGAGGAAAAACCTCAAATTTCTCCTTTGATTTGAGTGGAATTTTGGTTAAATTAGGTTTATCGAAGAGAGAGAGAGAGAGAGAGTTAACGTTGGGGAGAGAGAAAATGCCGTCCAAAATGGTTTTTTTGTCCGTTTGAATGTAATAAATATGTGGATTTATTTAATACACATGGAGAGATTTAAGTGGAATAGCTTTCCACATCAGCAGTATTAAGAGACACGCGCCTGGGACCTAATGAGAATAGGGAAAAAATGCTTAATTGGATCAAAATTCGGAGGGGTTAGGGGCCTGATAGGTACAGGCCTTATTTGAGGGGTCTAAGTAAATTTTTGAAACAAGTTTGAGGGTCTGTCGATGGGTTTAGCCTTAGAAGTATTTACACTCTCTCCCACTTTTTAAATTATTTTATTGTCTCTTTCGAATTATATACATAAGACAACCGACATATACATAGTAACCTATGTATATGCGAATTTTTGGGTTTCTTTAAAAATAAAAATAACTAATTCCCCTGCTATTAAGGATTCAATTAACACAACTAATTAAATAAGTGGATTATTGCATCCCTTAAATTATGTAACAACTACTGAAATTCAAATTTTGAAAATAACAAATACATAAAAATCAAATCAAACGAAAACATAAATCAAAAACAATTGCAGCACTGATTATTGATCTTCTTGAAAAAAAAGATTAATTGACTTCAAATATTGCTGAGTGTATTGTAATACCCTGTACTTTTTTCTTGCTCAGTTTAGCTCCTAGAATGTCAAAGATTAACTTCAAAAATGAATAACTCTTGATACATATAGAATTTTTAAGTTTTAGACCCACCAATATGTAGATAATTGGCTCAGCTTTCCAACGATATCAATTTTGCCTTAATCAGATACTCGGTTGAGAAGTTATGGTGTTTTTAGTAAAATAGTATGGCATTTTGACAAGTACCACATCGCGGTGAAGGATGATTTTGCAATTGTCAAAATCCAGTGGAGCACCGCGATTACATCATGTCGCAGTGAAAGTCCAGTTCCCACTCATCCTTTTTTTAGTGAGGCGACACAATTTTGGCACGTCACGGTGATGGAAAAAATGGGACTCATCCCTTTTTCAGTAGCCCAACGCGATAGCCCCGCATCACGTTGATGGGAAAAATTGGGCTCGTTTTTTTTCCAGTGAGCCACCGCGATAGTGACGCATCACGGTGTGTGGCCAAATTGAGATTTTTTCAATTCCCGAGTTAATTTTTAAAAGGATAATTTAATCAATTCCCAAGTCGTGAATAACATAGAATTAAACCTATTCTAAGCATTCTATGCTTATTTTTCATCAATTCTCTCTCAAGAAAATCCTAGAACCTCAAAACTTAACCTCCAAGAAACTAAATTTACCCCATTCTTTTTCCAAGATAACTTAAAGTTAAGGATTTTCAATTCAAGAGATCCAAGAATTCATATTCAAGAGCATAAATAGGGATTCAAGTTCAAGCTTTCTTAGAAATCGCATCAATTAAGGTATGTGAGGTTTTGAACAAGGATAAATCTTTCATCCTTGTGCCCAAAATTAATTTTAATTATAAATTCACATCATTTTACATGAATTTCAAGTTAGGGTTCACACCCATTTATGGTTAATTGAAAATTTTGAGATTTCAAGTGATTTAGATAATGAATTACATGCCTACTTTTGCAAATTTATGCATGTGACCATATTTTCCAGCTTTTGAGTTGAATTATGAATATTTTCATTATCAAGCATGAACTTTATGATGATTTAACATGAAATTGATGCATGGGTTATCAAGCCCTAGTTGAATGTTGCTATTTCAAGAATGATTATGCTTTTAAGCATCCTGTGATATGTTTATAGACAACTTTGAATAAAGATTTGATCTTTTGATCTTTAGCTAAGATATAAAATCCACTTTACAGCTTAAATTCAGTTATGAATGAACAGATACACAGTTAGTTTTTAGTATAAAATATTATGACTTTTAAAAAAGTGGATTTTCTACAGAATGAGCATATAGATTAAAGGAAATAGTATTTAGCACCAAGCAGAAAGGGTGGATTTAATGTATCCTACTTTTCTAAAACTACGAGCCAACGTAGGTATAGATTCAGTATTCCCATTTCTGTATGAATGACAGTTACAGATGTGATCACTTAGCTCAAGTTATACTCGCTGGTAAGAGTATGATACCTCTCCCCAATGCGAGGTTTTCCCCTTAGGAGAATGAGACGTTGGACTCTATGATAGCTCACATGGTTTATGTCAGTTAAGAGAACCTCTCTAACATAAAATAATAGCAGAATCTTTTCTACACTTAGCTCGCATGACTTGAAAACAGAATACAAGTACAGTTTTTAGACTTTAAATGTGATGGCTCACCAGTTTTATGCAGTATCTTTTATTGCTCATGATCTATGATTTTCAGATTTCAGTTATTCCAGTCATGTGAGTCATTACATGCAACATGCATGTTCTATGAATTTTAATAACATTGAGATATTACTTTTACTTATGCATTCACCCCCATATGCTTAGTACATCCTCAAAGTACTGATCCACATATATGTCTATGTGCTACATTGTCTCATAATGCAGGTTATGGTACTCAGTCTCAGTAGAGTGAGTGATTTAGGGTATCTCTATCTACATTTCGACAGTTGGCGAGTCCTCATGGTTCAAGGGCTTATTTATCCAAATTTCTAATTTTCTTAGTATTTGATTATTTACTTCAGTTTAGTTCGAGTCAGTTGGGGATTTGTCCCAGTGGCTCTCTAGTTTCTTAGTAGTAGAGGCTTGTCGGACTACTAGCTATTATATTCATACTTTCAGTATTAGTTACCCAGACAGTATACTCAGTTGATCTCAGACAGTTTTGATAATATTCAGTATCTTAGAATTTCTATCTGATTAAATTACTTTAATATGAGCTATAGACTTAGTAGCAGGCTTACAGGGATAGCTTGAGACTACTCGTAGTCTTGAGCACCATGTGACATCTCAAAACTAGGTTATGGGGCGTTACATGTATTAATGGGTGTTTGGTGGATGACCGAAAATTGTCAATACTTGAATTCTTAGAGGAAGTGCAAATTTTGTTTAGTTCTTGAAACTGTAAAAACATTGAGATAGCTTCATATACAAATATTACTTTGGGTCGGAGGTTTGAAGATATTTTAACACTTAACGAGGTGAAAGCTATGAGAATGACGGTATGTTAAAATTTTATGAATTGTTTATATGCATTTAGATGTAGTATTATGTTAATAAAATATTAATATTTTTGATCTTTTTTTTGTTGTTGTTCAGGTGAAGGCTTCATCAACCTACGTATACTCAATTTATGAATCTAGAAGAAGGTACATCGTCGACCTCGAAAGTGGCTCGTGCAACTGTAAAAGTTTTCAAATAGATCAGATACCTTGTGCTTACGTTATTGTTGTCTTGAAGTGTAAACATGTAAAATATTTTGGACCATACTGCTCAAATTACTACAAGCCTAGCACTTTGGTGAGGACATATGAACTTTCAATAATTCCTATGCCAGATAAGAAGGACTGAAATATTTCTAACAGTGTAGATGAGGAAGAAGTTCTGCCTCCGATTTATAAGAGGCTGCCAAGAATACCTAAGAAAGGGAGAAATAAAAAATCAAGCAAAACACTTTCATCAAGTTCAAATCATTGTGGAGGGTGTGAACATGAAGGGCACAATAGATGTTCCTGTAACTTTTTTTCAAAGGAGAACTAACTTATAGTTTTCCTATACTCTTGATGATTAATCACTCAAATAACATTTTTTACTTTTATATTTTGATTTGTTGAAAAATTTGAGTTGGATGATGGTAATTTGGAATAAATATCAATTTTCTTCATTTTTTCAGCTATGTTTGATGTATTTATATTTATTGTTTGTCTTGTATATTTGACAGCTGCGTTAATAAGTTTTTGTGCATTTTTGCGCCTACAAAACTTACTATTGCAATTGATATTAATATGTGTGTGTATATATAACTGGTATGCAATTGTGGTTGCTGATGAGTAGTCTATATGATAGTCATGAATTTTACATTTCTTAATCATAAACATATGAAATTATGAGTTTATAAGTATACGTTATTACGACCAACTATTAGTAGTTAATGTTCCTTATGAAATCTATGTATATGTAAACATATAATATAATTAACTGTAAACATACACTAATTTATAGTTTATATGTTTTTTTTGATTAACGATGAATGTAATTTCTATGTCTATGATAATATGTGCATTAAATTTGCTTCATAAAATCGTTTAATACACTATGTTAAAGTTATTTATAAGAAAATGTGTATATGTAGACATAATTACTATGTATATGAAAAATATATACATTACATTTTTCATTACATCATGCTTTTTATAAATTATGTTAACATTCTTTATAAAATCTGTGTAAATGTAGTTTATATTTCTATGTATGTGAAAAAATATATACATAGAGAGTGAATATTAGACATAACTTTAATGTAGTTGATATTTCTATGTATGTGTTAAATACCCCAAGGTAGATATGCTTACAAATAGATGTTACGTTTATGTATGTGTTTAAAGCTACACTAATATCATGTATATGTAGACATATACACTGTTAAATTCCCAAAAGGTGGCTATGCTTATGATTAAGTGCTATCACTATGTATTTCATAAAATATACACTGATTTTTGGTAAGCTAATGTACATGTTACGCATATGTTACCACCGTGTATGTCTATATACATTACTACTGTTCTTTTATGATTTTTGTTGATTGAATAAGTATTATTGTGTAGTCACATTCTCAGTGTATTTTCTTATGATTATATGATACGACTATGTATAAGACTAAATATACCCTGAAATTTAGAATTAGTAAGTTAATTTAATGCAGTGATATAAACAAAAATATAGCACATGCAAAAACAGTCAGTACATCCCGAAAACATAACTCATTGTGTTTTAAAAACTTTGTACATACAAAACTCATACATTAGTTTACTAATCTAACCCAATAAATAATCCACAAAAAAGAAAGAATCATCACCATAAACATCTTCGAGACTATTCAATGTTAACTATTTCAGATTCATGAAGAGGGAGGACATATTTAATCCGTGGTCTGTGAGGATCGTCATTATCACTAACATAGCATTTCTTTGCCTATCGAAGATCATAATTTCGAAGGAGTGACGCATATCGCAGACGATGGTATTCAGCTTCAAAACCACCTGAAGGCACATCAATTCCTTCGCTTAGGTATTCTGCATACCCAACAATAAAAACTTTCCAGTCCCTGTATGTATACAATTTTGTATTTCAGACCTTGTATTGAATGAAAAAAAAATCATAAAATTAGAGTATATTTTCAGTTCATAACTGTTATGTTGTACATGAACCATAAATTTCAAAGCAGGTCAAGTACATAACAGTACTTATGCATATGTCTAGCAAATACATAGTTATTATTTATATGTTAACGTACATTAATCAAAGAGTTCATAAGTGAATAAATACATAGCAATACTTATGTGTATGTCTAGCACATACATAGTTATTGTTTGTATGTGGATGTTCACTAACTACATATTTCATAACAGGTAAAATACATAGATAGTATAGAACATAATAGTTGTTGTTTGTGTGTGGATGTACAGTAACTATAAAAATTCCTAACAGACAAACTACATAGATAGACCTATGTATATGTCTGCCACATACATAAGTGTTGCTTGTATGTGGATGTACAATAACTATAAAAAATCATAACAGAGCAAACTACATAGATAGACTTATGTATATGTCTGCTACATACATAAGTGTTGTTTATATGTGGATGTACAACAACTATAAAAATCATAACAGAGCAAAGTACATAGCAGGATTTATGTATATATCCATCATATACAAAGGTATTGCTTGTATGTGGAATGACATTTGAGTACAAAAAGAAATCACATAACTAACGCTTATTCTTTATGTATATGTGAATCGCATACATAAGTACTGCTTGTATGAGTGCTGATAGCTACTACGGCAACCTCAAATTAAAACATGAAAAACATCACATTCTATTGCAAAAACTAATAACCATAACCAAAAATAAAAATTCAAAAAGCTCACATTAACGATAAAAACACTATTTCTCAGTACAATTACAAATCATAATAAAAAACAAAAAAAGAAAAAAAACTTTGGTAAACATGACCTTGAAGTATCATTTTTTTTAACTTTCTTGACGATTCTCCGATTTAATTTTTTGAACTTCGTTCAAAAACTTTCTTGATCTTCTTCATCTTAATGGGATCGTTGCGATGTTTTAATCTGTTTTCATTAAAATTAGGGTCCTCGTAGTTAAATTCTCCAGGAACGAACCCAGTAACTCGATTTATTGGTTCATTTTGATCCAACTGAGTAAATCTTAAACTAAAAGATGAAGAATCATCTATTTACTAAAAAAGGGTAGAAAATAGATTACATGCAATAACTATTTCAATGAAATCTATGAATTGGTAAAGTAGAAAACCAAAATATAACTCCAAAACTACGAAAAAACTACTGAATGAACACCATTCAACACCTTATTCACTCCAAAAAAACTCTAATTTGTAGCCTTCATGCAATAAAAAATCGGAATTAGTCAAAAAAAAAAATTACTAACCTCAGATCTTAAAATTTCATAAATTTTAATGGAGATTTTATTAAAATTAAATGTCAATGTGTAAGAGTAGGAGTCAAACCCAGATGAAAATTCAAAAAAAAAAAAAAAAGAAACCACTATTAATAGTTTCTTGATTGTAGCCGTGTTTCAGGGAGAACAAACTGTACAAAAAATTGATAAAGTTATGTATGTGAACTTTTAGAGAGGAAATTGAAAAAATGGAATTTCTGTTAAGTTTTAAAAGTTGGGATTTTTTTGTAATTAGTGATAGTTAAGTTATTGCTTTATGTAATTTTTAGATAAATTAATGCACTACGAAAAGAATTGGATTAAGATGAATCCGATACTAAAAAGGTATATTCCCTATGCTAACAATAATAATTTTTTCACATGAATAATTTCATGTTTATTGTATCGGGAAGAAGGATATCAATTTAGAGAAAAAAGTTAAAAACATAATACGAGCAACCAAAGCAACAACCATCTAACTATTTCTTCCCACAAATAATAGAAAGGATCCACAATGTAATAGTCAAAGAGTTTTGTTTAGGAAAAATTATTCTATTTTAAATCGTTAGAGTTTTAGGCTTCTGATTATTTTCTTTTTTGTTATAAAACTTTATGAGTTGGAGCACAATATTGGATATTGCCATTTCAAAATATTTTGTGTGATAGTAAAATTTAGTTTATTCAGAAAAAAAAATTACAGTAAATTTTAAGCTCAAGAATAATATGGTGTTATTTAATGGAGCATATGTTATTGATTCGTGAAATGTACAACTTATTATTGTGTAATGGATGACTATATTTGTAGGATTTTACTAATATACGACATAACTTTGACTATACTACTACTAATTGTCACATCATAGATACAGTGGCGGAGTTAGATTTTTTATCAAGGGTGTTCATACTTTAAGAACTGAGAGGTGAAAAAAAAAATTGCAAGACTTGGGGATTGAACACGCGCAGCTGGAGTGAATCTGCACACCCTAGACCGTTGGGCTGTTGTTGCCCTCTATGGCAAGATTGTTCAGTTATTACATATATATAAAAAATATTTTATTTAATCTATATATCTAAAAAAAACCGACAAAGGTTGTTCATCTAGCCACACTTGCTACAACGTAGCTCCGCCCATGCATATACATCCTTATCTATCATTTTCTATATTCTACTTCTCACTCTCTCTTTTCTGGTTTGATCATTATTGAGATTGTATTAAAATTTAAATTATTAAAGAAGTATGAACTTGAGTTGGAATATGCATTGTGACTACGGGTGGGCGTTCGGTAATCAGTTTCGTATTTTAAAGTTCAGGTACGATAATTCGATAATCGGTATTTGAACATAGATACCACATACCATATTTATGAACGTCGGTTCGGTAATTCGGTAATCGGTAAATTAAACTTCGGTTCGATACTGTATTTTGTTTTACTATATTAAAATTGGAGAAGTGCAAATGTACGTCTAAACTTCAAAGAGTATATTTAATAGAAACCTTATTTAGTATCCTTTTTGTTTCTTTTTACAAATATATTACCAAGTTTCAAGAGATTTTTTGGAATGACTAATACTAATGTCTATTGGGTTGGTTAGACATATATATTTATATATAAAATTCAATATTCGGTAAATACCGAATATCAAACGGTATTAATATCTTGAACCAAACCCAATTCTAAATACCGAAATGTTAAAATTTTACTCCCAAATACCATACCAAATACCAAATTACCGAATATCAATTACAAAATTTTTCGATTCTGATCGATAATTCGATTTTCGATATTTTATGTCCAGCCCTAATTGTGACAAAGATATTAATTATTTTAAAGAATATTAAAGAAGCTAATAAATAGGCAATCAATTTCTCAGAATTTAGTAGCACGAATTTATGAAAAAAAATTACAAAGAAATTTTTACGTGAATAAGTATTTTTTAGTTTGTAATTACTCTCTATTTTTGTATAAGAAAAAAAATATTCTCTCCGTGCCAAATTATGTGTCGCCATTTCCTTTTTGGTTCGTCTCGAAAAGAATGTCATCTTTCCTTATTTGGTAAGTTTTTAAAGACATAATTATAATTTTACCCTTAGTGGTCCCACTTGATTTTAAATACTTACTCCTTTTGTTATTTATCTTTTCAATTAAAAGTGGTCCCACTTGATTTTAAATACTTACTCCTTTTGTTATTTATCTTTTCAATTAAAAGTGGTCCCACTTGATTTAAAATATTATTACTCCATTTTTTAAGAAGGGTAATTTTATAACTTTAACAAAGTCAATACTTATTTTTAAATATCGTGTCCGGTTAAATAGCGACATACAATTTGAGACGGAAGAAGTAATAATTACTGTGTATAATTTTATTGATTTCCATAAAGTGCAAAACACGTGCATTAAACTAGTAATCATTAAGCATATTGATACTGGTGATGTGTGTGGCAACGTGCACCACTTCAACTATTCTATATATCAACATGTATTGTGGTGCAGTGGATGGACTGATTCACCCTTAACCAGAGGTCGAGGGTTCAACCCTAGATATGGAGAAAATTCTGTTGGGACCGCTGCCACCTTAATGACCCCTACAACACACGATCCAGATTAGTCGGGGCTCCAATGCGGACACCAAACACCAGATGAGAAAAAAAAAAAACTATTCTATATGATACTGCTCGAATAAAAGTTGTACAAGCGCATCACGGTGCATGTCTGTGAATGTCTTGACATTTGGAAGATTAATTCAGCCGCAAGGATCGTGAGTTTTTTTTAAAAAAAATAGTAGAAGTGTAGGTATGCCCACAGGTATCAACATAACTACTATCCGTCATTAAAATTCATTCTAAAGGTATTTTCATCATTTTATTCATTTATTTATTGAAGTTATATTTCTTAGTTTTATATAAGCTATATACTTAATATATTGCTGTGTGTCAAAATAAATGGTAGTCCGCTTTTGTACCTAATGCCAACACATAATACTTTTGACTTTTATTTTTTATTTTTAAATTTTAAATTTTAAATTTTCATTTTTCACTTTCTCTTGGCTTGTCCTTTTATTCCATTCATTGTGATTTGAATCCTTTCTTCTCGGATAGTTCACTCACTCCTTTGCTCATTTCAATTTTTTTTTCTTAATTTCGAATTAGTTATTGACCTTCTCTTTATCGTCGATTGTGTTGAGTATTTTTCATTCTCCATTTATCTTGATTTTGATGAGTGTTTATATTTTTTCTTTTTCATGAAGTGGTTATCTTATTTGTACTTAGGATGATTGGCCTATATGGTACATTGAGGTTGTTATGCATGTTTGTCGATCGATTAATTTTGAGTTTAATTTATTCAAATGATAATTCTATTTCATTTCAGTATTTTGGATCCCTCATTCGCAGATAGTCCAATCTTATTAGATTTTTTATTTTTATTTATTTTCAGAATCGGGTATTCTTATGAGATTAACTAGAGAACATGCTTCTGAATTCAAAGTAAAGAAAAAAATAATTAAATTTATAATTTAAAATTCAGGTATTCTATTTATTTTTTTCTCATCTAAATTCAATTATATTTTTAATAATATCATTAAATTCAGTAGGAAGTTGATAAAATTTTACTTCTACAGATAAAAGTAATGATTATTATGGCAAGTACAATAACTTCATATGTCCAAATTGAATAAGTATTTCTATCGTAGATAATCGTTTTTGGGGTTGTTTTGTTGATTGTTGTTTTTTTGTTCATTTTAATCTCACTGGAGGTAGAACGTATTTTGTGAAGGACTTCATCGGTATATATTTTTATGAAAATAAATTGATTTTAGTTTGTGAAATAAATTGATTTTCACTCTTCTTTTGCAAAAGAGTTAGACTTGTAGATGTGTCTCTTTATAAGTCACGAAAGGCTTGAAAACTCAATCAGTTGTTTTCTATATATTCCTTTAGATTTTATGAATTTTGCTTTGAGTTCTCTGCAAACTTTCTTCCTGAATGTATATATGTAGTTTGAAAGAGAATTAGGCAGATTTCAAGATCAAAAAAAAAATTGTTGAATCTCTTACTTAAGTTAGTTTGCATGGTATCTCTGAATTAGTTGACAAATCGTCATCCTTGATATGCATTATTCTAAAATTCGAAGTTCTAATTATTAGAAATATAAAATTAAATACTTCTACCATATCAATATATATAGAGAGGGTTGGGGTTGAATGGAAAAGAACAGACTCGGTATGAATTGACTTACTATTCGATTTAAAGTGGTTGGCTATCTACATTAAAATGAGGGTTCATTATTTCATGATACTTTTAAAGAGTCTTATTATTGGGTGGCCATTTGTTTTTTTTGTTCTCCCATGATAATGTTTACCAGTAATATATGAACATAAGTTGCATGAAGTTGAGTGAAGATGATAAATTTGTAAGTCTCTACTGATTAAGTCGGCGTGTTCTTATCATTTCTTTCTTTTTATTGTTGAGATTGATTAAACATTTTGCCAAATCTATTCTTCGTAATGTGCATATTTGCAAAGAAAATATCTGTTAGCAAAGACTCCTTAAAAATGATAACTTAGTTGTTTTGATTGTGTAAGAGAGATCAAGCTTAATTTTACCGTTTCAATGGCTAAGCCAGAAATGATGACATTTTATAAAAAGCAATTGTTGGCTGAATTAAATTTTTGTTGCTTTTCGACTTCCCCTAAAAAATTATTTCTCTTAAAATTTGTTTGGATTGTTTGTGCTTGAAGTTGATGAGAAGTCGTGATCACTCATAAATTGATGAAAGGGAAGAAGACAATGTAACTGACTTACATGTGCGTTAATCCAGCGAAGAACTTGCTCTAGTCTCAAGGTGACTGATTCACATGTGCGTTAATCCAGTCGAAGAATCTGCTCCATCCTTCAAGGCGATTACTCTGTCAAATCTAGCTTCTTACTCGCCCCTGATTCTCTATTCGCTACAGGTAAATTCTTACCATAAAGAATTTGCGTGGTTCTTTACTTGATGAGTATCGAAATATACATGACTGGAATTTGTTGTGAGACTTGTGGAGCTCATAGACATAGAATTTAACACTGTAAAATAGATATCATTATTTAAGGACAATGACAAATTTTACCATAGCTCCGCAGCCTTTTAACACATTATACTGATTTTTTATATTGTTGGTTTTAAGAATTTAAAAAAAAAAAATACATGAGTAATTTACTAATTTATCAATTTGCACGTCACCTGCAATGGAGTTCACACATGAGATATGTTGAAACTGGATAACTACGAGAGATATGTGTTAAGTTGAGGTGTTTACAACACTAGGAAAGTTTTTAAGGGCTAAATTGATGGCTGGGGTCATGTTCTAGTGTTTTTACTTATTCCACCTTTTATTTTGTTTTGGCTCCAAATGAAATGAAACTTTGTAGGGAATAATTGACAAAGAAGAAATTTTGCAAAACTATTTTGTTAAATACCCACTTGATTTCTTTTTGATTTATTTTTTAGGTTTAGGGTGTAAAAAGTGAAAAAAAGTGGGGTCCACACGTAGGACAAGGCACCAATTCATCATTTATACAACTTTACAAATTTGATATAATACACCTAACCCCCTCCACTTATTTCAATATCAAAAAAAAAAAACCTCTCTCTCCTCTTCAATTCCCAATTTCCGCTTTCAAACAACTTCTCCCAACAACGCCATTTTCATACGTTCTTCGTCTGCAGCTGCTAAGGGGGTGTTGTTGCTTCGCAAGGTTAGTTAAAATCGAGTTTCTATCATTTCTAGATCCATTTAAATGGTTTTTATTTTTGCTAATCGATTGGTAGTGATGTAGGATTTTTTTTTCGAATTTGGTGTTTTGATTTAATCGTGTTTTTTTTAGCAACGAAGTGTTGAATGGTGGTATAATTGTTGTTTGAAGAGTTATTTTGGCATTTTGATTTGAACAGCGTCCTATTTCTGTCTGTAGACCCGCGGTCTATTCGTAGACCCGTGGTCTATGAAATGAGAATGCCCTAGATATATATCAATTTTCAGACGTATGAAATTCTTTTAAAACATGATTGCTGAAATAGTGAAAATTGAAATATTAATAGCTAATTAGTTTGATTAGGTGCACTAGTTTGATTTTTAGCAATTGTTGTGTTTTGATATTTTGCATGTTCGATTTTGGTTCAATTATTGTATGTTTGTGTAGTGAACTGTTTAATGGTGGGGTGTTTGTCATTTTGTTTTTTTGGGGGGGATTTCATTTGATCATTGAGTTATTTCTGTTGATAGACTTGTGGTCTATGAACTGAAAATGGGAGGTTTGTTCTTTAGGTGTAGACTGTGTTGAAAATGGGTAGAAAAAATGTTATTCCTAAACAGAAAGACGATACTGCTGGTAGTAGTATAAAAAAGAAGAGCTGCGGCAGTTGAAAAAGTGTCAAAAAGAAAGAAAATTGAAGAGCAGGTGTTAACGGAGATAAGCGACTATGTCGATTCTAGTGAAGATGTTGCCAAGCGGAGTGTCAGTGGTGACAGTGAAGAGTGCGAGGAAAGTGGGAGTAATAGTGATGATGGGGATAATGATTTGTTGTCCGTGCCATATCTTTCAAGGTGCATTTCCGTGGAGCGGTATGACCTTCGAACGATAATTGACGAGGTCGAATCTTTCCCTGCAAAGATATCGGTCAGATCAAGAATGGCTGTTTATCGAGAATTTAAGCAAATTCTTGTCGACCAAGAATTGAAGAAAAGATTCAAGCGATCCTGTTTTAGACACCTGAGAAACCTGCCGAAACATCTCAAGTTCAATGGCAGTTGGTCCATTATTTGTTGTTGCGACGCATTAAGAACGATAAGATGCGTCATGAGATGTGGTTTTGCGTTAACAACAAGCCTGCCTGTTTTAGCTTGAAAGAGTTTTGTTTGATCACGGGGCTGAACTGCTCATCATATCCCAGTGAATAAAAAATGAAGAAGGTGTTAGCAAAGGGGGACAATTTTTGTTTAAAGGTGACAAAAAAAAAATCACGACGGCCAACTTATTACACCTGATCAGAGAGAATAAGCTGAACGAGGATCAGAAGTTCAAGTGTTGTCTACTGTGGTTCTTTCACACCATGTTGCTTCCAAAAGATTCGACGAAGGTTGTCGACACAAAACTGATTCGAATGGTAGACTCTTTGAGTTTCTTCGAGAAGTATCCGTGGGGGAAAGAGACATTTCAACTGACCATGGACTATCTGAAGAAGAAAAGTGACCTGAAGAAGCAGAAGGAAGTATTTGATGAGAAGCAGAAGGCATCCTATGCTCTATTCGGATTTCCCTGGGCATTTATTGTATCTACCATAAACCCTTTAGTGAGTTTATCGTAGATTATCATTTTATTTATACTATGTCATAGACTCATAATTATCTTTTCCACTGTTGTACTGCTAACAGATTTGGATCTATGAGGCCTTTCCTCATCTTGAAGATTTTGCTGGAAAATCAATGGATGAGCCCTTACCCATCCTCCGCATCCTCAGATGACACACTTCAAAAAGTGACAAGATAATGGAAGGTGACCCATTCAAGTATAAAGGAAAAGTTACCGAGGTATGAACTTATTTTCTATAATGCAATAATAGTATCGTTTTATCGAATGTTATGTAATTGTTAATTGATATTTGGCAGAACATGCACCGGTACATCATTCCTACTGTTCGTGAGATGAAGATGGATTATATGATTACGTTTGAGCCATATACAGACGAGGTGAAGAATAACGTCCTCGATGGCTTGAAGAAAGAGTTAGAAGAGGTGACTGTCCTCACTTCAAATGAGGACAATGATGATGATGGGGATTTGGGTGGTAAACCCATTGGAGTACGCGTTGGTGATGATGATTCTCTGAGCACCTCCAAAGACGCAGTGGGAACCTCATTCCCCGGGGATCTTCATAAGCATGTAGCTGTGCTCGAGGAAGCAGTGTTGGATATTGCTGCCTATATCAAAGAGAAAAGAATGAAGAAAAAAGAAAATGATGAGCGACAACATGAGCGAGGTAACTTGATTCATGAATTGATATTGTTAATGATTATTTAGTTTTAAATATCAGTAACACTTTGTAATATTATGAAATAATGCATGTACATGAAGCGGAGAGGAATGAAGAAGGAAAAAAAAAAAGCAAAATAGATGAGTTGGTCGTTGTTGTGGCAGAAGAGAAAAAAGAAGAAGAAAAGAAGGATGGTGAAGAAGATAAGAGCCAAGAAGAAGGTGGAAAAGTAGCAGCAGAAGAAGAAGAACAAGCGGCAGCAGATGAACAAGGAGGCGCAGAAAAAGGAAAAATTGTTGAAGAAGAAGCTGACAAAGAAGAAGTTGAGCAAGAAGCAGCAGGTGAACGAAAAGAAGTAGCTGAGGAAGAAACAGCTACTGAAGCTGAGGAAGAAACAGCTGCTGCAGGTGAAGTAAGAAAAGAAGGTGTGGAAGAAAAGGAAACTGAAGAAGCAGCAGCTGATGCACATGCTGAAAAAGAAGGAGAAGAAGGTGAGAATGAAGAAGCAGCTACAATTGTTGAGAAAAAAGAAGTTGAAGTTGTCCAAACAGATGTGGTCATGGACATTGTTGATAAAATCAACAGTAACACTTGTATTGATGAGGAACTTAGGGAAAGTGACATTTAAATGCTAAGATGTTTAATTTGTTGTTAAATGATGAGTTGTTAGGATATGATAATTTTTTTTTATTTCACAAATATGAAGTTTGAAGGATCTGGTGGTAGGATATAACAATTATTCTTTTATTTTATGAAACTTGTTATGATTCTGAGTTGAATCTGTTTCTATCAAACTGATTTGTGGCATGGAATTTGAATATGCAGGGTTTGGTCATAGTTGGTACATTGTATGCTTGATATCATAGAATGCATACTTAATATTCCATATATCATATGCATAGTCTATCATTACCCTACTGGTCGAATTTAAGTTGACATGTTGTTTAATCGACTATGGTGCTATCAAAAATAGTATTTAACATTATACAAAAGTAGAACTATTATTATTTATTCAATATCACTATATCCATGTTACACTTTTCCAAAGAACGAATACTAGCATTATAGCACATAACATCATTTTCAGGACATTCTCTCTTTCTTCGGCCAAAATCAATTTTTATTTTAGTTGACCCCTCTCTATTTGGGTGTCATGTAGCAATAGTTTAAAGTGATCCCTCTGTTCTTCGGCTTCTTTGATCGAAGTCATGAGAAAATCTTTATTTTCTTTGCATTGTTGAAGCCTTTGTAGTAGATTAAATTTTGCCAAGCCTTGAAAATTTGATGTGTTGAGTTTCAAAATAAACGTTGATAGGCTGGATGGAGGTGATAGCTCATCAAGCCATTTAAAAAATGAGCATGCGACATTATCCTAGGGAAAAAAATAATTACATAACCATTAACTTAACTTTTTTTTAAAAACACGCACACCTCACCTTTGCAACTACACAATTATAAAATTTGCGACCTGGATTTGAATCCGTGCGTGGCGTCCTTAAGACAGCCGTATTCCCATAATGACAAATTAGAGTATTTTTAGAATTGGATGATTGAGATGCTTGCAACATTGTAGAATTTTTAAAAATAAAATAAAGTTGATGAAATAAAATAAGGAGGGATGTACACCTTATATATGAAGTAAAAACAAAGTGTTCACACTGATGACTTACAAAAATAGCCATTTTTTACTGTTGAAAAAGTAATTTTTCTCTTTTGAACTGGTGGTGACACTAAATAGACTGTCGTAGATCATGACCTATGTCAGCCATCGAGTTGTATGGTTTACCATAGACTTACACCTTTATTAGTGCATCGACTGATATCCTGATTATGCGTAGACTGCCGTGATCTATGTACACATCTATAGACCATCACGTGGAGGTAGTTAAAAAATGAATAATTAAATTAAAAAATAAATAAATAGATAATAGTAACATGTTTTGGGGCTGGTGGAAGAAAATAATTAAATATAATATTATTTAAATGGATAATCACATGTTTTGGGGCCGGTGGAAGAAAACAATTACATTAAAAATAATTTAAATAGATGATCTTGGACTAGTGATGACACTTAATAGACCGTCGTAGATCATGAACTATGTCATCCATCGATCAGTATAGTCTATCGTAGATTTACACGTTTATTATCGTATCGACTGATATCATGATTAGACGTAGACCATGATGATCTATGTACAAGGTTATAGACCATCACTTGGATATAGTTAAAAAATGATTAAATAAATTATAAATAAATGTGGTGTGAATTTCTACACATGTGAAGGAGTGTAAACAAGTCACATAATCATATTAGAGCTTAGACAAATTAGGGAGGGTGAATTAAGAAGTGTGTGGATGGGTAGTAGTTGAATGCTCAATGTCGTAAGAGTAATGTTTAAACAAAGCATAAGTATGTATATAGGATATGTATTGTATTTGATGCCTACACATTCCACATATTTCTTTCATCACCACCCTTAAATCAAAAGAGTGTGTGCAATTGATAGCGGTAAAATAGTTATCATCCTCAATATATACTTGTTCTTTGAGAAATATTACTCTTATGATATTGAGCATTCAACCACTACCCATCCATACACTTCTTAATTCACCCTCCCTAACTTGTCTAAGCTCTAATATGATTATGTGACTTGCTTACACTCCTTAACATGTGTAGAAATTCACACCACATTTATTTATAATTTATTTAATTATTTTTTAACTACATCCAAGTGATGGTCTATAACTGTGTACATAAATCACCATGGTCTACGCATAATAATGATATCAGTCGATGCGATAATAAATGTGAAAGTCTACGATACACCAGACTGATCGATGGAGGACATAGTGCATGATATATGACGGTCTATTAAGTGTCGCCACCAGTCCAACATCATCTATTTAAATTCTTTTTAATTAAATTATTTTCTTCCACCAGCCACAAAACATGTGATTATCCATTTAAATTATATTATATTTAATAATTTTCTTCCACCAGCCCAAAATACATGTTACTATTATTTATTTTTCAATTTAATAATTGCCTTTCATGATTCCCAAAACGTATGATTATCTATTTAAATCATTTTTAATTTAATTATTTTTTTCTACCAGCCACATAACATGTGATAATCTATTTAAATCTTTTAAAATTAAATTATTTTTTGAAAATCTATTATTATTTGTTTTAATTTATCCGATGATCCATCGATTCATGTAGTCTATGATCGACTAATATGTACAGTCGACGAAATACTTTGTATAAAATCTAAACATTAGATTTTACTCTTCAGGAAATTAGTCAAGCTACAATACTGTAACTTGAAAAGGCAGACATATTTGATTCAAGTTTTCAAATAAGGAATCAGAACAAAGATGGCAAACACATAATATTAAAAAAAACTGAAACATAATTGTATTAAAATTATTCATTGCATTACATAATAAAATTTACATAAAAAGGGGGAAAATGGAAAAAGCTTTCTTTTAACAAGATCCTACAAAGAAAGCTTCTTCAGCAATGAACAAATAAAAAAAACTTTAAAACATATACTAAAATAAAACATTTAAACTAAATTATGGGAATGGTGGGGGGGGGGGGGGGGGGGGGGTGATGTAGTCAGGGCCTTCCATTCCGAGCCTTTCCAGAATTGCCCTTAAGAAACGAGTAATTCGACGAAGCTCCCGCTCCAGGTAGATGCAGTTTTAACCCTGCCCGTAGAAAAGTCGGTCCAAATCATTCCTTAGGAAGAGGAGGTCGTAGTGCCTCGGAGGAATACGTATGATGGGGCGCAGAGGTATCCTTCTTGGAGGCATTTTTTGATTTGGGTGAAAAAGAAGAAGAAGAAGAAGAAGAGACGATTTCTGATATTTTCGGTTTAGGAAAAACTGAAGGATTGCGTAGAAAGAGGGCCTGTACTTATAGACCTGTAGATTGCATCCGTTCATATATCCACCCAATGGTAGGTCGACGTGTCTGACAAGAGAAAATGTTTCGTATGCGTATACCAGCTATTTTTCTTCGTGAAGAGATATTTTGTGCAGCTTTTTAATAAGTGAGAACAGGAAACAAGGGAAATAATGATCCATTGCATCGATTGGAGAGATAAACTGGGAAAATGACCAACATAACGTGTTAGATCAGCAATAATATAATCAATACACAATATTTTACAGACCATATATTATATATACCGTAGACTATAGATAGTCTATTGTAGACAAAGCTTTAGGTCGATAATAACTGAACGTTAAAATCTACCGAAATGCACATTCATCCCCCAAAATAGTAGTTTTACAACTGAAGCTAAAAAAAAAGCCTATTTATGATTTGATGCCCATTCTACATGTGGTTCTTTTGTGTTCGAATTTCTTGCATATTGAACACCTATTTCTCCTTTTGGACTTGAATGTCTCACTGACGCCCTTAATGCATTTGAATTTCTTCCTTTCGAGTTTGGGATCGTACGGGGGTAGAGAAATTTTGGTGTCTACCAATTCCTATGGCACAGTCCATTCAGCCTCCGGAGGGACCATGTTAATTGCTTTCGAGTATACAAGGAGGTAACTTTCAGCTTTATAAATGCTTTATAAATTGGCGAAGAGTAGTTGTAGATGGAGTTACCATAATCTTCGGCCGTACTTTGCTCGCAAAGCTGCCATCGCGTGTTCGAACGACATTTTCACCAAGTCAAATTTCCGACAAGAATAGCTCCTCTCCAAGAGATTGACCTTGGCAGTAACGCCGTTGTCGAACACCGTATACTCATTGATAACCCCGTTTGGATTACCCACATACAAGGAATCGCTCGCACTCTTATTATCCCTTAGGATCCTTTCCGCAGAAGGCACAAATATGTTCTCTTTACCACGGACAAATGCATGCCGCTTCCTAAACTTTTCACCAAATTTTTGAGTAATTGAATTGAATATGTACGACACGGGGTACTCCCGTTCATCCATCAAAATCGAGTTGAGCGACTCGGCGATGTTTGTGGTCATCACATCGTACCTATTTCCCGAAAAGTGTGCTCTACTCCATTTTTCAAAACCAAGCACATTTTCAAGGACATGAGCTTCCTTGGGGCATTTACTCTTTAATTCCGCAAAATTATCGCTAAATTCATCAAAGGAATAAGCCTTTGTCGCGGCGTAGAATAGATAAAGATATTCTCTGCAGTATTGATTTACGCAAAGATTTTCAGCGAGTTGCCTTATGCAAAGTCCTTAATGTGCACGACTGTATACATGGGAGAAGCCATTGGCGATGCTAATGTGCCTGTCGGAGATGACGCATAGATCTGGTTCATCTTCTATGATAGACTTCAGCTTCTGGAAGAAGAAGTTCCAAGAAGCAATGTTTCTTTATCGACGACACAAAAGGCAATTGAAAATATATAATTTTCGGTGTCCTGTGTAATGACGCTCAGCAGAACGCCCCTGTACTTGCCATACAAATGTGTGCCATCGACGGCAATTACCTTTCTCATGTGGGCATATCCTCGTATGCAAGCTCCGAATGCTAAGAAGTAATAAACGAACGATCCGTCCATTCGATTTATCATGATAGAGTAAGAAGACTCGGGATTCAATAACTCCACCATGTGGGGAAAAGCCGGCAAGCAAGCATATCCGTGCTCTGGTGTCCCGCAAATGATGTTCTTCGCAATTACACTTCCTTTCCAACACATCCAATAGCTTGCGTTGCAACGCAACTCCTTAAATACAATTCTTTGAATTTCTCTTATGCTTGGACCCTTACTATCCCGAAAATGATTTACGCATACTGAAGCAATCAATTCGGATGAGACTTTTTTGTGCCTGCGGATGGCGTTTTCAACGCCGAACGTATGCATCCCGACATACTTGTATATGCAAAATCTGTTCGAGGTGTCGTACTTTTTTATCCGCAACAGCCAGCCACAACCACGAGATAAGCATTGAGGCTTCATCAATTTTGTGCAGCTCTTCTCCATATAATAATCAAAAGACTGCCTCACCGCTGCTACGTCTAGTTGCATTTTTAGCTCTTTTTTATCAGTGAATATTTGACCATAACAGAAATTGATTCCGTCGGTGAAAGAGTGTCCTGCTTATGATTCCGTTTCACGCTCTTCATCATCATCTTGTGAGTCTGATGAAAAGTCTTCCATATGCATAGAATAATCTTTCATATTAATTGTATCATTGACATCGTTCTCATAATTATTCAAACCGTCGTCGATCAAATCATCGTTGACTGTCGAGCGCCGCGGTGGGGGTGTTGATGGATTCAGCGGTCCTTCAAAGGACCTCTCAACCACATTTATCCTCAAAATTGGCCTAAAGCCATCTGCATTAGCATATATTATGTATGTCAGCACACGTACATCGCTATTTATGATCGTAGGATTCACCTTTTTCCTCGAATGCATTACATAACTAATCACCACGTCGCTCGGTGCGCAATCTAGATCCCCGCTCTGCATTACGCTTGCAATAAGTTCATCGTACGAACTGTTGCGGCGAACAGGAATAGGAATTGTCACTTGGGTAAATGATCTCCATTTCCAACATTTCGAAGTCTCCACCCATTCTCCCATGAAATCATCAGAAATCAGAACAAATTCTACAATAGTCATCCTATAATTAAGCTTCGGTCGATGATAGATTATACTTATGGTCTATGTCGTGTTGTATGCACGGGCGATGACTGGCAAGGACGAGTCGATGACTCCGCAGATTTCTGTACAAATACTTGAAATTGTAAGTATTGCTTGTAATCAATGATTGTTGGGTTTATGGAATAAAAAAATGAACTTGGAGTCGCCTGAGCTGCTGTAATGCACTTTCTAAATTGGTTTTGAGTAATGTGAGTGATTTAAAGCTTTTTAACAATGGTGGAAAGTGTGTTTGAGAAGATAGGAAACAAATGGGGTAACAATGGATGCAATGGACAAGCTTATGATGTTTGTGGACTAATTTACAGGTGATCGCCGAAAAATTACGCCAGAAAAGTGGCCAGAATCGGAGCTTTTTGGTGGAAAAAATAACCTCCTTCTATTTTTAGCTTTTGAAATTATTTTTTTTAATATTTTTGGAAACCTAGATATTATTTTTATATATATTGTGGTGGATGATGGAGTGAGTTGAAGTGTATTATTAGAAACTTGTGGGTGAATTTTTTAAGTTGGAAGTATTGGGTTAAAGTGAATTATTATAAAGGTTGGGGCTGAAATTATTAAGTTGAAAAAGTTGGTGGTGAGGTGGAATTAAGTGAGTATTTGACAAAGGATTTTAAATATAAAAATTATTTATTTAATAGTAAATTAAAAATATCAAACATCAACGGATAGTGTTGTTTTCATAAAGTTAATTTTTATTTATTTTTAACAAAAGTGGCAATATTCGTCACTTTTTGTAAAAAATATGAAAAAATAAAAAATAATTAAAAATTGCGACGGATAACGTTGCTTTTCTATAATTAATACTTTAAAAATAAAAATTATAGTGACGTTGTCCGTCGATTTTAATAAAAATAAATAAAAATTAAATTTAAAAATCAATGGACAACATCTCTTTTTAAAAAATTTATTTTTATTTAGTTTTAACAAAAGCGACGTTGTCCATCACTTTTTGTAAAAAATATTTAAAAATTAAAAATAATTACAAATTGCGATGGACGTCTCTTTTCTAGAATTAATATTTTTAAAAATAAAAATTATAGCGATGTTGTCCGTCGCTTTTAATAAAAATAAATAAAAATAGAAATTAAATTTAAAAAGCAATGGACAATGTCTCTTTTCAAAAAATTAATTTTTATTTCGTTTTAACAATAGCGACGCTGTCCTTCGCTTTTTATAAAAAATAAAAAAAAATTAAAAATAATTTCAAATTGCGACGGACAGCGTCGCTTTTCTAGAACTAACATTTTAAAAAATAAATATTATAACGACGTTGTCCTTCGCTTTTAATAAAAATAAACAAAAAATAAAAATTAAATGTAAAAAGCGATGGACAACGTAATTTTTCAAAAAATTAATTTTCATTTAGTTTTAACTAAAGTGACGTTGTCCGTCGCTTTTTGTAAATAGTAAAAAAATATTAAAAATAATTACAAATTACGACGGACAGCATCGATTTTCTAGAATTAATATTTTATAAAATAAAAATTATAGCGGTGTTGTCCATCACTTTTAATAAAAATAAATAAAAATAAAAATTTAATTTAAAAATCGATGGACTACGTCACTTTTCAAAAAAAAAATATTATTTTTAAATAAATTACGATGCTATCCATCGCATTTATTAAAAAAAATTATAAATTATATTTTAATTAGTTGGCACAATAATCCACAAAAAAAGCGACGAATATTAAGACGTTTTCCGTCGATTTTCATAAAAAATAAGTAAGAATTAAAATTAAACTAAAAAAGTGACGGACAATGTCACTTTTCTCGTCGTTTTTTAAAGCGACACAGTTTGTCACTTTTTTGTGTCGTTTTTTTTCTCTTTTTTTAGTAGTGTTAAAACTATAAAATTACCGCATGTGGGTACGAGTTGACCCTTCAAATCGTCACCAGGACATACGACTGGTATCATCAAGCCATCACTAGAATAGAAAGTTAGACACCACATTCTGTCCAATATACGACTCTCTTGCCCAAATCGTCACCAGACCATATGACTGATATGGTCTAGTTGTAACCAAAATAGAAACCCAAAATAGAAACCAAAGGGATTGACCCAACAAACCGTCACCACCCCTAACGATCTGTACCCACCAAACTGTAACCACAATAGAAACCCAACCACCTTTCACTAGTCTCCTAACGACTAGGGTCCCCTAACCCGTACTCACACCATACAACTCGTATGGTGAGTCATTACAAGGACGGTGAGTTCAAAACTCAGGAAATTTCCAAGAGCCAAAACCCAGGGTGTTTTAATGGCCCACACTGCTTGCACTACCATTTCTAATATATATCACATCTATTGCAACATCACACCAATATTGGACACAAGTACGTATTATATCACATATAAGTAGAACAAGGGAGAATATGTATAAACAAGATCATCAAATACAAGTAAAGAAAGATACAACAAATACATAGATGACAAGTCAATAGGGCAATACAACACAACGTAACACAATAAAGTAAGTGCAATGTATATGATGATGATGATGACGACGACGATGGTGATGATGATGTGTGATGTCATCGCACAACCTCTGAGATAGTCGCACAATCCCCGTATACACCTACAAAGTTAAAACTTTCCGACGTATGACCCATAGGGGGTTCGTCAACTCGTATACAATCAACATATCTCATATCTCCTTTCCGACATATTTCTTGGAAAGAGATTTATAAGGTGTTACAATAGCTCCTCCCTGGCACATCCTTCGAGGAGGATTTAAAAAAGATGTTGTCAGTGTTACTCAGGTGTTGCCACAGTGGTACCAATATTTCATGAATGAGTATGATATGAGGATGTAATGCTCACAACCAATCACAATTAGTGTTTTCACAACCAACCACATGATATATTTCCACAACCAACCACAATGATACATTTTCACAACCATGTGAGTCAATATCCACTCATTATTTCCTTTTCATCGATGAATCTACACATGTCTCATATACCAACAAGTATGGATATATCACAAAATATCAATGGTACTACATTAGGCATTTCAACAACACAATACAATTATTCACATGTATTCAGGGCTATCAACATCACATAGGACACCACATAATCATACATCACATAATATCTCAATTTCGACAATCACATCACATATTGGCCTCTACACGGGCACGACACATAGATAAACACTTTTCATGGTTAGTTCTCATCCTTAATATGTATTTTTTTACCATCATTTACTACCCTGCCCAGTCTAAAAGAGTTAATCCATAACCTACCTCGAATGCCTAAATCGATTCGCTACACTTCAAACCCACGATCTTACTTTTAACGAACAATGTCAAAATTAACTAAAATCAAGAAATATAGAATCTATGCATCAAAACAAAGCCAACGATATTGATATTGACTACTTTTGGTTCAGGATCAAAACGGTCTCCCGAAACGAAATTTTGAAAAAGAAGGGAAAATTGTAACTTTACTTTAAAAATGTGTTTTCCATATTTTTAGGAACCAACAGCTGAAAACCCAAGTCTAATCAAGAAAAAAATGAGGTTCAAATCGAAGAAAAATCATTTTTAAGATTTTCCAGGTAAAATTTTTGAAATCCAGGTTAAAATCAAGAATCAGAGTTATTTTGAAGGTTAAATTGATGAAAAACAAGTAATTATAAAATAAAAACATTATTCAAGTGAAAAAGAGTACAATTTGGGTTTGAAATCAAGCTTAAGATTTTGGGGGTTTTGAAAAATTAATCAAGAAATTACTAAAAAATGGTGAACTCTTTATCTTAAATCCATAATAGAATAAGACATTGATGTTAATCTAGTTTTCCAAACTCACACAAACTTCACTTTTAAGCTCTCATGCTATTTTAAGGTTTAGCTCTCAAGAAAAAAGATGAAAAAAGAGCAAAATGGGCCAAAAAATTACTATAATAATGCAGAAAAACTTGCACTAGTTTTTTTCTAAGTTCGGACGGACTTCGATGGGGCATCCGTAATTCATTCGGAGTTCGATATACACAAACGAACTATGCAACTACACTAAATTCGATGTTTCGGACACATTGGCAAAGTTTGATTTTCGAAAAAAAATATTATTTTCACAGAGTTGACCCCCGAAATTCAAAATCATAATTTCAAACTTAGATCGAAATGAGATTTAAAAGCCGTAAAATCACACCAAACATGTTACCACCCTAAAATCAACGTTCTGGATCTGGTGATGAAGTCGGATTTTCTAGCCGAGGCCATTCCAATCAAATGTGGATCCCACAACTATATTTCCAATTTTTCAACTTTCCGACCAACAGGTCGAAATGAGCTCGGTTGCACCGGAACTCGAATCAAAGATCTACCTAGCCTAAAATCAATATTTCGGAGCTACTTGCGTAATCCGTTCAACCATCCATCACACAAATTAAAAGATATACACAAAAGTTCAAAATAAGGCTCTTAAAGCCATAAAAAACCACAATATAGCATAAATGGTACCAAAATGCATCAAAAATCGTGCCAATCACCCTCACACCCTAGAAATATCATAATGCAACTATGAAAAGGGATAAAATAGTCAAATCATATAAATTCACAAATTTCACATATTTCATCAAATTCTTTTGATCATTATAATATCCCGACCCAAAAAGATTTTCAATGCTGGAAAATGCTTGTTCCTCTAAATATAGAAATATATAGGGGATGTATACATAGTGCTCCATCAGAAACACATACATGATATAGTTGCAATGAATACGTAATACAGGGGATCAAAAATTAAATGTAGCACGTCTTGATCAGCCAGTTCAATCAACAGAAAAAAAAAAGATGGTTCACTATGATTGAACTTCCAAAAACAATCTGAGAGAGATTAAAAGAAGGTTATGTGAAAAAAGGATATTAAACGTTAAGGATTCAACCGATCCGAAAAGTTTTTTTTTTGGGAAAATGCTTGATCCTCTGAATACAGAAATATATGGGGGATGTATACATTGTTCTCCATCATAAATGCATACATGATGCAATTGCAATCAATACGTAATAAAGGGGATGAAAAATCAAATGTAGCATGTCTTGATCAGCCAATTCAATCAAAAGAAAAAAAAGATGGTTCACTAAGAATGAACTACCAAAAATAATCAAAGAGATATTAAAAGAAGGATATGCGAAAAAAAAGATATTAAACGTTCAGGGCCCAACCGAGTTCAAACCGGTGACCTCTTGATCTACAGTCAAATGCTCTACCACTGAACTATGGACCCTGACTGATTATACAAAACTCAATTTATTCCTAACTATTGATGCTTCTAAAGTCATACACAAGAATAGTAAAAGCCAAAATGCACCAACAAGATGTGTTGTGTCATACTTAGTTGGAGCAGAACAAAAGGAGAATTCATATAAACGTTACGAATCGCAAAAAAATACAAGGTAACAATGATAATTCAAATACATTTAGAAGCATAATGTTGAAAAAACCCTAAAATTTTCTCTCGAGCTGATAGCCATGGCCACCTCTTCCAGTGGGGTAATCCCACAAAAAAACTCTGAAAATTTAACTGTGTTGACAAAGGAGGTAGTTCCAATGCAGATTCAGGAGACAAACAATCATCTGCAAACGTTCCAAAACCAAAGAATAATCGTGAAAAAAGGATTCTGATCCCATCAAAACCTGTTGTTTTAGTTGAAGAAGAGCCGAGTATAACATGGAAGGCTTCAAAAATAAGGAGTTTAATAATACAAGAGAATTTACAATTTGCAATTATTGATAAATTTTTCTATGGAAAACCTGATGTTAATGAGTTGAGAAAAGTGATACCGAATCAATGTCGTATTAAAAGAGATTGCAATATTGGGGTATTAGATTCACGACATATTCTTATTAGGCTGGAGATATTGGAAGATTATGTAAAATTATTATCTACAACTGCACATTACATAAAAGCTAAGGATAGATTCTGGAAGATGCGTACCCTTAAGTGGGATCCTTGGTTTGAACCGGAAGTGGAGACAACAATCGGTATTGCATGGATCTCATTTCCTGATTTGCCACCTAATTCTTTGCAAAGGAGGCAATCTTCTCAATAACCTCAGCAATAGTCAAACCATTAACAGTTGATTTAGCAACAATAAATCAAACAAGGACAAGTTGTGCTCGTGTGAAGGTGGAAGTAGATATGATAACTGAACTGCCTCAAGGAGTAAGGATTAATGAGAAAAATGATGATACAGGGGTTATAAAGTCAAAATAGATTTAAATCCAGTATGAATACATGCCCAAGTATGTAAAGAATGTAGATTATAGGGACATGATGATAATCAATGTTAGAAAAAACATCCAGAGATACATGAAGAGAAAAAGGAGGAACGGAGAAGACAGCTGAAGCAACATTTAGAAGGAGGGAAAGACTAGCAAGGAGGAGATAATATGCAACAAGAGGGAATTCATTACAATCAACAATGGCATACAAGGAGGAGAAGATATAAGAAAGATAAATATGGCCATATAATTGGAGAATTAGAATCAGAAGTGCAGATAGAAGTCCCAATGTCTAATACTTTTGAAGCTTTAACAAGCAATGAGAATCATGACAAAGGAGAAGGATAAAGAGAAAAGTGCACTGCAGCAACAAATTCCTAAAGAAAGTACAAAATATTGGGTTAATAATACTTTAGGAAAACAAATCACAATCAGGCACCAGAGAAGGAGGAAGACAAAAAAGATTGTCAATAAATAAATACTTTAGTCTCAATGGATCAATAACAGAGTGCAACAACAACAACAAACCCAGTGTATTCCCACCTAGTGGGGTCTGGGGGGGTAAGATGTACGCAGTCCATACCTCTACCTCTAAAGAAGTAGAAAGGCTGTTTCCGATAGACCCCCGGCTCAAGTCACGAGATATCAATAACAGAGTGCAAAATTAGTATATGTGGAGCAATTAAATAAAGCAGCAGTTATGGGGGAACAAGATAAAAGTAAACAGTTGGCAATAGTACAACAACAACATACAGAAGAAGTAGAAAAGGTACTTGAAAATATATTACCTTTAGCAATTTAGGTGGAAAATCAGAAAGAAGCCAGTAATGTGAATAATGTAGACGTAGATGAAGGAGATTTGACTAAAACCATAGAGCAGATAGGAGTGGAAGGTAATTTATCTCCAAGGCAGATAGAGAAGATAAAATCACATCAAGGTGTGTAGAAAAAGAAAGATAAGGGAGTTAAAACTTCCTCAATGCAGATAAGGAATTCAATTAAAAATAACTCCAAATGAATTCTCTAATAAAGAATATCATATCAGTGAACACAAAGAAAACATTCACTAGACTTATCAATTTACAAAAAAGATACCATTTCACATTCATAGGTTGAATGGAACCTTTCCAGGAAACAAGTTCAATTGATGAATACAGAAGGAAGTTAAACATGGAGAATGCAGTTGCAAATTCTTATGGCAAAATATGCATGTTCACTGAAGACTTTATTAACATTGATGTAATAAAGGATGAAGACCAGCAACTTACCATTCAATTGACCAGTCAAGAGATAGGAATTACAGTTGTTGTTACCCTGCTGTATGCTAAATATACTCAATAGGAGAGGTTGTGTTTATGGGAGCCACTTATAGATAGTTCTCAAACAATGCAACACCCATGGATGATAGGGGGAGAATTTAATATAATTGTCAGTGAAGAGGAGAAATTAGGAGGTCCACCAGTCACAGTGGCTAAGACTAAGGATTTCAAGCAGTGTATTAATATATGGGGAATAGAAGATCCAGGTTTCAAAGACAGTAAGTATACCTAGTGGAATAGAAGGACAGATGAAGATAGTATTTTCAAAAGACTGGATAGAGTGCTTTGTAATGAAAAATTATAGGATCTCTTTCCAATTCTTGAAGTGGAACATCTGTTTAGAAGTGGATTAGATCACAATCCTTTGAAGATTCACTTCCGTATAGTGATGGAAAATATTCAAAAACCATTCAGCTTTCTGAATATGTGGCTAAAAGAACAAGCTTGTTAGGATGTAATTAAGGAAAACTGGGTAACTGAAGTAATGGGTAATTATTTTGTTGTGTTTCATCATAAGTTGAAAAGGGTTAAAAGTGTACTGACTAAATGGAGTAAGGAATGTTTTGGTAATATATTCTTGGAACTAGCAACATTGGAAGAGATCATCAGAGTCAGAGAAAAATAATTTGAGGAAAATCCATCATCCAATAATAGATAGATGTTGTTTAAAGCACAAGATAAATTAAATTTGCAATTAAAGAGAGAAGAAGAATTTTGGAGGCAAAAGGCAGGTTTGGAATGGTTTAAAGATGGGGAAAGAAACACCAAATTTTTCCATGCTGTAGTGAAAGGAAGAAGAAGTAGATTGAAGATTTCAGGAATTCAGAATTATGATGGGGAATGGATGGAAAATCAGTCAGACATAGAAGAGGAAGTATTTAGTTTTTTTCAGAGGCAATTTACTAAATAGGAAGAGATAGTGAACTTTGAAATGCGAAATAAACTGCCTAGGGTAGTGACTGTTGAACAGAATGAAGATATGAATAGGTACCAAATATGCAAGAAGTTAAGGAGGCTGTCATGGGATTAAATAGAAATAGTGTAGGAGGACATGATGGTATGATAGGAGCATTTTTTCAGGATTCTTGGGAGATTATAGGTCAACATATTTGTAAAATGATCATAGCTTTCTTTTGTGGGTTTGAATTACCAAAGTTTGTGACACATACAAACTTGGTATTGTTACCCAAGAAGCTAGTTGTGAACATTTTTTCTGATATGAGACCCATATCCTTGATCAACTTTCTGAACAAAATCTTTTCTAGAATTATTCATGAGAGAATTAAGAAGGTTTTACCTTCTATTAGCTCAGAGGAGCAAGCAGGTTTTGTGCAGGAAAGAAGCATTGCTGAGAACATTTTGATGGTTCAGGAAATAATCACAACTATTAGGAAAAGGAGTAGGATTCCTAATATGGTAATGAAACTAGATATGATGAAAGCATATGATAGAGTTGACTGGTTTTTCCTTACTAAAGTAATGAGGAAGATAGGATTTGGGAATTTATGATTGATATGGTGTTCAGACTAGTTGGAAACAACTGGTATTCTGTACTGATAAATGGATAGGCCAAGGGATTCTTCAAATCCTTAAGAGTTTTGAAATAAGGAGATCCTTTATATCCTATATTGTTTATTCTTGCAACAGAAGTGATGTCAAGAGTTTTAAAGTCTTTAATGAATACTAAAGACTTTGAACTTTTTGGAATGCCTAGAGGAAGCAATAAAGTAAATCACTTTGCTTTTGCTGATGACATGATAATTTTATGCAAAGCTGATTTACAAACAATGCAACAAGTGACCAATACACTTGAGAAATATGAAATAGTGTCAAGTCAGAAAGTCAAGGAGAAAAGCTCTTTGTCTTTACATAAATGGGTGTCACAAGGAGTAGTGGTATTGGCTGAACTGGTTACTGGAATTATGAGAAAAGAATTCTCTTTCACTTATTTGGGTTGCCCTATTTTTCATATGAGGAAAAAAAGGATTACTATCAATCACTGATGAGCAGAATTAGTGGAAAATTACAAGGTTGGAAAGGAAAGTTTTTATCTTATGGGGTAAGAGCTACACTGATAAAACATGTCCTACAGAGTATACCAATTCATTGTTTATCTTTCATGAACCCTCCTTTAAATGTTCTCAATACAATTCAAAGAATGTTTGCATAATTCTTTTGGAGTACACATATAGGGGGTAGGAGTAGGCACTAGGTTAAATGGAGTAAGATGTGTCTACCGGAGAAAGAAGAAGGATTAGGATTTAGGAGCATCAAAGATGTGTCAATGGCCTTATTCTGCAAGTTATGGTGGAACTTTAGAACTAAGAAATCTATTTGGAGCAGATACATATAGAATAAGTATTGTAGGAATAAACACCCAAATAAGATAAAGTGGAAAAATGGTGCTAGTTCTCAGGTGTGGAAAAAGATGCTACTGGCAAGGGACTTAGTAGAGCATCAAATTTATTGAAGAATAAAGACAGGAAATTCAAATATGTGGTTTGATAATTAGACAAATGAAGGAGATTCTTACACTCTGTTACAAGAATTCAAGAGAGTGGGATAATCAATATCAATAGGTAAAGGATTTGATTCATAATGGAGTATGGAATTCACAGCTGATGTATCAGCTATTTCCACAAGAAATTGCAGATTATATCCTTAAATCCATCAGAATCCTAGCTATTAAACAAAGAAAAAACAGTCCAATATGGATATCAAAATCAAATGGTAGATTTACTGTTAAGTCAACCTGGAATTATATCAGACAAAGAGAGAAGAAGAATGTTGTTTATAAAAATATTTGGGTGAAAGGTTTACCTTTTAAGATGGCATTCTTAATGTGGAGGTTTTGGAGAGGGAAAGTGCTTGTTGATGATAACTTGAGGAGATAAGGAGTAGAAGGACCTACTAGATGCTGGTGTTGTTCTCAGCCTGATCAAGAAACCATTTCACATGTATTTCTGAAATTAGGCACTACTAACAGGACATGGTCCTTTTTTTCTATTTTTACAGGTATAAATATGCAAGGAGCTAGTCTAAGAAAACTCATTAACTATTGATAAAATGATGGGAAACAAGGTGCAACTAAGGCTTACTATCAGTCAATTCCTAGCATGATCTTATAAGAGCTGTGGAGAAAAAGAAACAATGCAAAACATGAAGGGAAATCTTTGTCAAACTCATAAAGTAATATACAATATCAATAGAAATATTGATCTGATAATTAAAGTGGGGAATCCTAGACAAGTTTTCCCTTTTCTGTGGCCAAAGATTTATCAGCAATTACAGCAAAAGAGACCTATATTCAAGTTGACAAAGGTAGAATAGCAATTCTCAGAAGAGGGCTGGTTGAAGTACAACACAGATAGAGCTTCTAGGGGTAATCCAGGGGTCAATTCTTATGCTTTCTGTCTACGAGATGAAAAAGGGAGATTTAAGGTATACACTGGGAGCTCAGATTGCAGATACTACTAACATGGAGGATGAAGCATATGCTATGCTTCAAGAAGCAATCCATTGTAATTTGTCCAATCTGGATAAGCTAATCTTTCAAACAAATTCTCTTATTATGCTAAAGATTTTAACTAAAAAGTGGGAGTATCCATGGAATATGATAGATTATGTTGAACAAATCACACACCTACTACATGATAAGCAAGTAAAGTTTCAGCATATTTTAAGAGAGGGGAATCATTTGGCGGATTATTTAGCAAACATAGCAGTTGATAATGGTGGATTTAGTATAACAACATTTCGGCAATTACATGTCAAAGGTAAGAAAATCATTAACAGTGATAAGTTACAATGTCCATACATACGATTGTCCATAAAAAAGGATGAAGAGGCTGCAGGTTATATCTATAGCTAATAGAGCTAAATTAGCTTACAAGTACCCATTTACAACTAATGAGGGCAATAAAACATGTCAAGAGATATCTAGTCTATACAGATTCAGCCATCAAAAGGGTACTTCACGTAATGGGGGAGGGTTGGGTGAGTTTGACCTAACCAATACAGCTGAGAAGCAGACTACATCTTAAAAAATGGTGGGTTCGAGCAGCCTTTATCTCCCCCTTCTATATCTGTCAACAAGCTTGTAATAAGGGGATCTTACAAGAAATAACAATCAAAAAAATGAAGGAGCAAGGATTTTCTTAGATAAGCAATCTGACTCAGGGATCTAAAACCCTCATTTCTGCATAAAAATAAAAAAAACCACTCCATTTACAGGAGAATACAACTTAGAAGGAGTATAAACATACGAAGGAAGATTAAAGAGTTAAAGAAGAAGCTGAATAAATGGAGGCAAGTAAATACTTACTTTAGGGAGCTGTATAAAGTAGGAATTTCCGGAGCTTAGGCAAGGAGTTAATGATTCAGAGGATTAGCACCATGAATGAAGGATTGAAGGTTGTCGACACCATGGTTATTCAACTGAAGGAAGCTCAAATGGTGGAGAAGACAACAAAATGCATTTTGGAAACCCTAAGGACATTTATATATGTCTGCATATTGAAGGATTGGGCCGGGTTTTATTTTGCTTTGATTGTATTGGGCCCAATGTATTGATTAAATTTCAGTGGGTTGGTCCATCTTGTAATAATTTGATATTATATTAATAAAATTCCTATTAATTTTTTTTAAAAAAGGACAAGGTAACAATGTGATTATATGACCAAATCGGTTTTACATCAAATTGAACTTTCTAGTATTACATAATTTAATGATACCATATAATAATATTTAAGTAATACTTAAAATATTATATTTAAACTAACCACAAAACAAAATGCAAAAGTTAACAACCATCAAAACAAGGGGTTAAAGATCACCACTGGCTATTATCTTCTTCTTTTTTTCCATCTCATTTTATTAGGAGGATAAATAGCGTCTCCACTTATCCTTTAGCATGACTTAAAACCTCAATTTATTAGTTAATGATGAAGATGCTCATCCACTTGTGCAATCACCAATACTTTGTCATTCTAGTAATTAATTCAAAGGGGGTGGATGATGAGAGGATAGTGCCTATAATTTTGGGGAGATGTCAAAAGAGAACCTAGTCAACATTGAGGATAAAACAATCTTGTACTTCATGAAAGACAAATTCCTACCAATACACATTCTCCCTCCAAAACCATAAGGCAAGAATCCCATTTTGTGTTTATATCCACCATATATCATGTCATCTTTAAACCTTTTCTGGTCTGAATTCATTGGCATCTTCACCCAAAGGTTCTTGTCATGGTGCATGGACACAACGTCAACCCAAATATTTGTTCCTTTAGGAATGACTAGATCATTGTCCATTCTAATGTCGTCTCTAGCTTGCCTTTTGAACATTTGGCGTTGGTGAATATAGCCTTAGCACTTCACTCATCACCCATCCCATCTATATTAAAACAAGTAAACCATGATATTTTTTAACTCCCTCTATTTATATTCGTGTTTAACGAATTTGGAGCCAAAAGAGACTTTTTCAACACAACATATCAAAACATACACTCTCTTTAAACGTATACCACGAGGAGTAGTTCACTAAAAAGGGGCAAACTGTTTATTAATGTCGATCTGTCTACTATGTAAATCCCCCACCCCCACCCCACCCACCCAAAAAAAAAATCGTGGAGTTCGCCCAAAAATCGGCGAACCCCATTTCCATAAATTACTTTTTATTGTTTACAAGAATTTTAAAAACAAGTAGGTGGGGCTTCGCCTACAAAGTGGCGAGCCCCATTTTCAAATTTATTTAAGAGGCATCAATCTCTAATTAGCTTTGTTGAAATGAAACAACTAATAGGCAGTTAGGAACAAGTATATAACAAAAGAAGACAAACATAAATGCAATTCATATTATCGAGCTCTCCACTCTACAACTAAAAAAGACACATATTTTATTATTGGCATACATAGTTTTACTACATATTTTACTATTTTCATACATAATTTATTATTTCCATAAATAATTTACTTCATATTATTACTTCTATTATTATTGCCATATATCCATACAATATCCTTTTTTCTTTTTTGCTATTCATTTTTCTCTCGAACTCCTTTTTGAAGATTGATAGACTTTATAGACAACAATGAAAATGCATTCTTGGTTTTTCAAAGAGACAACTATTTTAGACCAAATTTGATTGATTAGGTGGGGGTTCGCCTACAAACTACAGTAGTGAAATCCATTTCAAATTTATTTTAGGGGCATTCATTCTCTAATTTAACTTTGTTGAGATGAAACAACTAATAGGCGGTTAGGAACAACCAGATAATGAAAGAAGACATACATCCATGCAATTCATTATCGAACTCTCCACTCTATAACTAAAAAAGACACATTTTATTATTGGCATACACAGTTTTACTACATATTATACTATTGGCATACATAATTTATTACTATTTTTCATAAATAATTACTTCATATTACGTCTACTATTATTGTCATATATCCATGCAATATTCTTTAATTCATTTTTCTCTCTAATTCCTTTTTGAACAGCAATGAAAATATATTCTTGGTTTTTCGAAGAGACAACTATTTTAGACCTAATTTGATTGATTAAAGCAAGAATAAGTACTATAATGGAGTACTTAAAAAGAGGTCAATCGAAATACTTTTTTGAGACCCTTAAACCTTGTAACATCAATTTCACCTTCTCCAAAAACTTGCTTGATTTCTTCTCTAAGCTGAGTTTGCCGTTCTTAATGTAAGGCCAGAAGCAACATAGTCCATGTGAGTGCCAAAGCAGATGTCTCGTGACCTCCAAAGAAAAGTTTTTTACACTCACCCACCAATTCTCTCGTACACATTACCTTCCCTAACCGTCCATCCGCACCATTATTCACACCACCTAGTCAAGATTTTTTTCTGTCTTTTTTCAAGCCTCAATGATCGATACAAAGTGATCTTTAATCTCCTTCCTGAGTTTCTTGGTTTTCAAGATCTCTTTAGGGATAATCAACCCACCATATGGTACTCCAAGGTAATGTATGGACTTGAATAGGTTGACTTTCATTATTCTTAATTTATCACACACTTTTTGCCCATTTTCGTAATTGATGATGAAGGTTGTTTTGGCGATGATCTCTGCCGCTGTGCTTGTGATTTTGTTGTCCACATCTACTTCTACCTCCCCGCAGGAGTCGACGAGGGTCGCCTGCTGCTCTAACATGTTTATGGTGGATTCCACCATCATGCTTTGATAGTAAAATATTGATATCTTAAAAAGAATAATAGCATTTTCTAATTAATATTTATCCAAGATTTTGATTTTGTATTTATTAAATTCTATTTGACTGCTTTCAAAATGATTTAGATTATATTGTCTTTAAATAATTTGATTATATCTTTTGTCCATTTTAGAATGGATTTAAATTATTTATGACGATTTGGTCAAAATATAGTGCTCACCTTTATCACCATTAAAGAGAGTTCATTGACATGATTTTCAATCATCAATTTTCATATGCTTCAGCTGAATGTTTGCTTCGCTTTTGATATTCTTAAGTGTATTTTACTGACTTTTTAATGAGCAATGATTGGCATTAAACGTGGTGAACGTTTTTCTTGAATATTTGGCCTGCAGTACTTGCCTTCTCTTTATCTACACTAGTCAAGTGTATGTGCATTGCACGTGTGCTTCATGTCAAGCCATTAGTCAATATAAATTAAATTTTAAAAAATAACAATTGACTTTAAAAATCTAAGATAGGCAGCTTTATGCATTCAGGCGTACGTGAAGTATCAATATCTTGATCGTCTCCTACGGCATGAACTATCACATAATGGATGATAACAAAAGTAATATGATTAAACCTAATCTTTATACAAAAATTCATCAAATTAAAGTCCGATTGAACAGTTATCTACCACCTATAAATTACAACAAAATAATACAATAATCGAGATATAGAACGATAAGATTAAACCCTAACCTTTAAAACGAAATTTCCCAAAGCCCGATCAAACGTTCATCTACCACTTGTATTAAGCAAAAAAATAACATATAAAACATTACAGAAACTACAATAATCGAGATATTAGAACAACACCATTAAGCCTAACCTTAACACAAAAAATTCTTGAAAGTCCGACCAAACATCCATCTACGATAGACTTGAATATATATATATATATATATATATATATATATATATATATATATATAGAGAGAGAGAGAGAGAGAGAGAGAGAGTAATATAGAAACAGAAAGCGAGTTTATGAATATAGAAGTTCTACAAGAAGGATATGAAGTAGACATGGTCATAGAAAAAGGTGAAAATTTAGCAGAAGAATATAAATATATAAATTTTAAATGTAAAGGATGTCAAAAGGACGAAATAAAAAATAGAAGAATGTATATAACATTTTAAAAACTGTTTAGAGAGAAGTGATAATTTAGGATATAGAAATAACAAACTATTCCTTGAAAGAAAAGATGAAGACACAATTTCTGTATTAAGTTCCACAATAAGTTATAAAGAACTCGCAGAATTAGAACCGACTAGCTCTTCAAGTGCTAGCCCATTCCAACAAACAAACCCTAATCCCCAACCAATAGATTATAGTACAAGCAATGTACCTAGAAGACCAGCAATTAGGATAAACCCAGATACATAACTTAGAGGAGATAATATAAAACCAGCAGGTAAGAGAATGCCAATAGAAAAACCAATTAAACTACAAGAAGGAGGGAGTAAAGGTAAAATGCTAAATATAGCAGCACACGACCCACAAATGTGGGATACAGTGATAGATTTATGGAAAGGAATAGTAGCAGCAGATTACTTAAGACATTATATAGAAACAGATACGGAAACAATGTATAAATATTTGGAAACCTTTTTGGGGAAATTTGCAAAAGCCACATGGGAAAGTTTTAGGACAAATTGCCCATATGATTTCCAGGTTTTATTAAGTATGGGACCAAACCCCTATAATTTCCCAAACAAAATGCATATGTTATTAACTGGAAAAGATTCAAATAGTGGATTATTAGCACTACAAAAAGAAACATTAATCAAACTAGAACAATTAAGTATTTCACATTGGGTATATATAAAGAAATTCCTACAAGACTATTTTTATTATTGCACTGTCAGCGAAAACACTTTTAATGAAGAATTAGGCAAAAAATTATTCAATAAATTACCTGGAGCTTTAGGAAGAGAAATAGAAGATAGATGGTATAAA